>NW_028270157.1:52444662-52656564 GCF_037043375.1 Chiloscyllium plagiosum | reverse complement strand
GTATTTATTCAACGTGTTGGCAAAAGATTATTTTTAAAAATCACAAGTGAAGGTTCTGCAGAAAACTTTAAAAAAATGTAAAAGAAACATGTCCAGAGGAAACCACATGTTAGCCTCACATTTGTAGGACCTTTCTCTACAAGATTCTGGTTTCAAATACCAGCTCAGTGTTGAGCACAAAAGCAAGCCTAATAGAGCACAGCTGAAAGTCCTACCTTTCCATAGAAACATTAAACAGAGTCTCTATCTGCCCTCTGAGATAAGCATAAAAGACTTCATAGCTCTATACTGAAGTGCAGACAAGCTCATTCTGGTGACCTGGTCAACATTTAGCCCTCAACCAGCATCACAAAAGCCGATATCTGGTTGCTCACTATGAAGCATTTTTGACTCACTTTAGAATCCACTGTGCCTCTTACTTATCCCTCCTTCAAAATATTGCACCTTTAACAAACTTTTGACCACTCTTCCTAATTGCTCCTCCATTCCAATATTTGTTGCCCCAGTTCATTGTGAAGGAATTTGGGTGGTTAATATTGTTGCATTCACACAATCGATGGTAATACTGGCACATTAGACTTAAGTCCACTGCAATTTATCATTGTTTTGTAATGATGTGGAAGTGCTGGTGCTGGACTGGGGTGCACAAAGTCAAAAGTTACATGACACTGGGTTATAGTCCAATAGGTTTATTTAAAACCCCAAGCCTTCAGAGACCCCATTCCTTCCTCAGGCTGCCTGCAACTCTTTTAAACCTTCTTACCATAAAACTTCAACTATTGGCACCATTATTTAGGGTGGCACAGTGGTTAGCACTGCTGCTTCACAACACCAGAGACCTGGGTTCAATTCCCACCTCAGTCAACTGTCTGTGTGGAGTTTGCACATTCTCCCAGTGTCTGCGTGGGTTTCCTCCGGGTGCTCCGGTTTCCTCCCACAGTCCAAAAGTGTGCAGGTTAGGTGAATTGGCCATGCTAAATTGCCCATAGTGTTAGATGTAGGGGAATGGGTCTGGGTGGGTTGCTCTTCAGAGGGTGGACTTGTTGGGCCAAACTAAGTATTCTAATTATGGAGGGAAATCTTTCTCCCTACCTACACCTCTCAGCAATTTTTATTAGTCGATTCCCCTTAAACTTTTTCTGCTCTGAAAGAAAAACAGCTGCAGTCTGTCTAGTCTCTCTTCATAGCTGAAATACTCCAGCCCAGACAACAATATCCTGGTTAATCTCTTCTGCACCCTCTCTAGTACAATTATATCCTTCCTATAGTGTAGCAATCATAACCGCACACAATATTCCAGCTGTGGTCTAACTAAGATTATATACAGCTCCATCATAACCTCTCTGCTCTTGTATTAAATGCCTTAATTAAGGGAAAGTATCCCATATGCTTTCTTACCTACCTTGTCTGTCTTGTTGCCTTCGAGGATCTATAGACAAAGTTCCTTTGATCCTCTGTACTGCCTAGAGTCCTACTAAAGTGTATTTCCTTGTCTCATTACTCCTCCCAAAATGCATCCCCTTTCACTTTTTAAGGCTAAATTCTATTTGCCACTGCTCAGCCCATCTGACCAGTCCTTCTATCTTGTCCTGTAGTCTAAAGCTTTCCTCCTTGCTACTTACCACACCAGCAATTTTCATGTTACTTGTGAACTTACTAATCACACCTCTACATTTCACGTATAGATCATTAACTTAGCTACAAACAGCAAGGTATCAGACACTGAACCCTATGGTATGCCAGTGGACATAAGCTTCCAGTGATAAAATCGCCCTTCAACCATCACCCATTGCTTCCTACCACTAAGCCAATGTTGCAGCCAATTTGCTAAATTGCCTTGGATCCCATGCGCTTCTTAAATTTGCCATGGGAGACCTTGTCAAACAATACTATGGCTAGTTTCCTTTAGCTAACCCACCTGTGAGATCATTGGTATATTATAAATGTACAAATACATACAGAAAGTCAAAAATCAAACGAACTGAAAACCTTGGAAATAAAACCATAAAACAGCAAGATGTTGGGGATACTCAGTAGATTGTAACAGCATTACCTACAACACATGGACTGCAGCAGTTCAAGGTTGCAGCTCACCTTCTCAAGGGCAATAGCAACAACTAATCCCAAAAAAGAATATCTAATGAAAACATTTTAAAATAAAGAATAATGAGGAGTAATTTTAGATCAGATTTGAATAATGAACAATTTATAGAACTTTTATTTATAGACATCAGTGTTTTTAAATAAGAGAAAAGGATGAGTTAATATATTGAACATAACAGGATTAAAATTAGAAGAATGTTTTTATTGCACAGGTGTTTAAGTCAAGATGCTGCAAGCAGCTTTGTTCCTTGCAGACCAGCTACAACAGTAACTTTTTTTTAAAAAACGAGCCCAGGTTCGTATTTGTACATCCATATGCTTAAGACCTCAGCCAGGCAAGGTATTCATAAGAATAACACATCGGACTAAAAAGGAGGCCATTTGGCTCATCGAGTCTAGTCCACCAATCATGGCAGATCTGATGCTCCTCAACTCCACTTCCCTGTATTTTTTCCATAACCAGTGAACCCCTCGCGGATTAAAAACACTGTCTGTCTCAGACTTGAATATATTTAATGAACCAGCCTCGAAAGCCCTTGTGGTAAAGAACCCACAGAATCACCACCTTCAGAAAACAATCCTCATATCTGCCTTAAAGGGATGACTTATGATGGCCTAATGCACCACTGAATGTGTTTGGGAAAGGGAACTTAGGCATTATTTTGATTAATCACATCAAGTACACTTAAATTTACAAGGGAATGAGGAAGGAGTGCCACGCTTTCCCTTTTCCTTGCAATATCCTTAGCAATAATCTATTCATATAGAATTATCAACACATTTCACTTTTCACTGGCCCCAGTGGAGCAAACTTCAGGGAACTTCTGACAGAATTTACCTGTTGTGATGCGATGCATTGGTAAAGTAACATAGGTGAGATGTGCATAGAGTAGAAAATTTACTTCTGTTCGATTCAGCTTTAGCCAAGATCCAACCAAGGACCGTCCAGTCCCAGACAATGAGCGAGATCGAAGGTTGGACACACCATGCATGTCTGCAAAGATACAGAAAAAGGAAAGGTTCATCCATTTATTTCTTTTTTAAATGAAAACATTCATTGTAGCAGATTCTATTTCTAAATGAGAAAGAAAGAATACAGAAAAACACAACGAAATCCAACAATTTTGAACAAAGGTTTCAGAGTAACCATAGCAACGGTATTCAGTGCCTTTGGGGAATGAGTTTTTCCCCTGGCCTCGGATGAGAGAAAGCTGATAATGGTATTCCATTATTACAAGGCACCTTTTGCGAGCAGTCTTATGAAATGGTTCTTCGAAAACATTGACAAATTGCAGTTGATTTGAGGAATTAAGCTTAGTGTCGTCTTGGAAACCAATGTTACCAAGGACTTGCACGAATGTAATATCCAACAGAAAAACATCTCAAGGCCCTTCACAAATTTATTAGGAAAACATGTACTGAGCCAGATGAGGAGAAATTAAGAGGGTTGGACACATTCTTATTAATGATGCATATTTTCAAGAGGGTCTTTAAAAGGAGGAGGAGACGCCAAAATATGAGACCAGATAGTTTAAGGCACTGTTTGCACAGAGTGTGTGTAACAGGCTTTAGATTGATGAATGAAAAGCTGCAGGGTGGGAGGAATATGTAAAACTGAGGTGAGCATGAGTTTTATAGAGACACTGCGACACTTGAAGTTAATGCCAGTCAGTGAATTTGCTGATTATAATACTAAAATAAGACAGAGGCATCATTTTGTATGAAAAGCTACAAGAGCACAAGACTAGGTTAAAGGGAGGCACAGGGGCCTTGGATCTGAAAATCATTGGGTTAATGAATTTACAGTGACAATGACATGAATGAGAGTTTCAGCAAAGAATCAGCTGAGCTGGTGACCGAGATGGAAGATGTCATGTAGCAACGTTGTGATGGAAAGGACATAAATTCAGAAGCTCGGTCCTGAATCAAACACAGCTCCAAAAAATTGCAAGTGGCATTATTCAATCCAGGGACACAGCCCCAGAGGGAATGGAGGTGATGATGAGGGAATGAAAATTGTGCTGCAAGTTGAAAGCTGTGATTTTGAATCTCCCAACATAAAGCTGGTAGAGCTTACCACATGTAAAATCCAGAACAGTGAGAATGTCAATAGGGGAATATGGGAAAATAGAACTAGATGGTAATATTTGAATAAATATAAACAGACAAGCCAATTCCATGGCTATGAATGATTTCACAATGAACGATCTGTAAATGAGGACAAGGAGGGAGCCAAGGACATATACTTGGCGAACTGCTGAGGTTTATGTCTTTGAATGGATATCTAGGAATATAATGAAGGGCATTCCCCCCCCCCCACCCCAACCTCCCCTGTAAAATAGTGACTTTTGTCTGAACAGCTGTGTTGAGTGTTGCAGCTCAATAAAGGAAGGGGAAAGATGGCCTACATTGACAGAAATCTGTCTGAAACTTTGTCAAGAGCATTTCAGAACAAATGGAAAGGGCAAACATCTAATTGGAGGGATTTCAACACAAACAGTGGTAGGATGACATTAGTGGCAAGGTCAGCATTAAACCCTCCCCACTCAAAGGTTGATGCACAAAAATGAGGTCACACTGAGAAATGCTAAATTGTGGGAAACACAGGTTTGGAAGGTCCAGTCAGAGGAGGTTTGGAGAATTGCTCCAGCACCTTTTATAGAAGCAGTGAATATTCAAGGCAGTAGGGCTAGGGGGCTGGGCGCCAAGCAGGCTGCTTTGACCTGGAAGATGTTGAGCTTCGTTACAGCATTTGGGGAGTATTCCATCTCAATCCTGATGATTTGTGCCTTGCAGATGGTGGAGGTTCAGGATGATAATGACATTGAATGTGGACGCTTCTGCTAATGGGTTGCAAATAAGTGTAGTATGCTGTGGATTGTTTCTGTCCTTTTGGGGATGGTTATTTGGGGATGGACTCACAAATGTTACTTGTCAGCTCAATGTGGATGTTGTCCAGGTCTTGCTGCAGATGTACACAGACTGCTTCAGTATCTGGAGGTGTTACAAATAGGACCAAATGCTGCAAACAATGGCAAATATCCTTAGAACTCTGACATCCTGATGAAAGGAGATCATTGATGGAGCAACTGAAGGTAGTTGGGTCAAGGCCAGTGGAACTCTTGCAAAAGTCTGAGGGCTCAGATGATTGTCCCTCAATAACCCTACAGCTTGAACAAATGGGAGATGGCAGGCTCCAGCCAGTGGAGAGAATTCTTCTGTTTCCATCAACTCCAGTTTTATTCAAGCTCCCTAATGTCCCACTTGATTAAATGCTGCCTTGATGTCAAGGAGAGTGCTTTCACCTCTTGAATTCAGCTACTGGTCACCTCAAATCCAAACTTGGAATGTGCTCTGGAGCCAAGTGATCCTGACAGACCCCAAACTAAACATTGGTGAGCAGCTTATTGCCGAGTGAGTGTCACTTGATGGCACCATCACCAACATTTTCCCTCATTTTAATGAGGGAGCAGACTGAAGTGGTGGTCATTGGCCAGGTCAAAAGTTAACGAGGCAAAAAGTTCCCTACCATTTTTAGGCAAACATATCTGGGTCCTGATCTCTCCGCGCCCACCCCCACTCCAGCCTATCACCCTCACCTTAACCTCCTTCCACCTATCGCATTTCCAACGCCACTCCCCCAAGTCCCTCCTCCCTACCTTTTATCTTCGCCTGCTTGGCACACTCTCCTCATTTCTGAAGAAGGGCTCATGCCCGAAACGTCGATTCTCCTGCTCCTTAGATGCTGCCTGACCTGCTGCGCCTTTCCAGCAACACATTTTCAGCTAATTTTCTACGTTGTCAGCTGCATGCCAGTGGTTTTGCTGAACCAAAACAGCTTGGCTAGGAACAGGATGTCAGATCTGCAATGGGATTTATCAGGGCCCACAGCCTTTGGAGTATTAAATTCAGCAGTTTCTTGATGGCATGTGGTGTAAACCATATTTGCTGAAGATTTGCATCTGTGACTCTGAGAATCTGAGGAATGAGGTAAGATTAATCACATATGTTCTTTCTGACTGAAGGTGATCGCAAAAGCTTCAACCATTTTCACTGTGGCTCCCCTACCATTGAGAATGAGGATAACCTTGAAACCACCTTCTCCGATCAGTTGTTTAAATAACCCACCATTGTTTAGAACTTGACGTTGCAGGATAGCAGATCCATTGGTTGTGTAATTGTATTCTGTCTATCCCATGCTGCTTCCATTATTTTGCATGTTTGTAGCCTAATTTTTGGGTATGGCTACTGTTGGACATATTCTTCGACACTCCTCGATGAAACAGGGTTGATCCCCTGGCTTGCTGGCAATGACATTTGGGGATGAGGGGGTGGGTGATGTGCCAGCCCCTGAAGTTACAGGGGATAGTCATATGCAATTCTGCTGCTGGCCATCAGTACCTCATGGATGCCTAGTTTTGAGATGCTAGTCGGCGGCACGGTGGCTTAGTGGTTAGCACTAGTGTCCCAGGTTCGATTCTGGCCTCGGGTGACTGTGTGTGGAGTTTGCAGATTCTCCCAGTGTCTGCGTGGGTTTCCTCCGGGTGCTCCGGTTTCCTCCCACAGTCCAAAGATGTGCAGGTCAGGTGGATTGGTCATGCTAAATTGCCTCATAGTGTTAGGTTACATTAGTCAGAGGGAAATTGGACTGGGTGGATTACTCTTTGGAGGGTCGGTATGGACTGGTTGGGCTGAAGGGCCTGTTTCCACACTGTAGGGAATCTAATCTAGACTGGAGTATATTCTAGTTGACACACTTGCATTGCCACACAACACAAGGAATATGTCCTCATTGGAGGTGGCACAGTGGTTAGCACTGCTGCATCACAGCACCAGAGACCCGGGTTCAATTCCCGCCTCAGGCGACTGACTGTGTGGAGTTTGCACGTTCTCCCCGTGTCTGCGTGGGTTTCCTCCGGGTGCTCCAGTTTCCTCCCACAGTCCAAAGATGTGCAGGTCAGGTGAATTGGCCATGCTAAATTGCCCGTAGTGTTAGGTAAGGGGTAAATGTAGGGGTATGGGTGGGTTGTGCTTCGGCGGGTCGGTGTGGACTTGTTGGGCCAAAGGGCCTGTTTCCACACTGTAATGTAATCTGTAAATCTGTAAATCAGGACGTCATCTCCACCAGGACTGAGCACAAATCATTCCTATTTGTGTATCATCGATAGAGACGTCTGTGACTGTTGGATTGGGTGAGGATGAATTCAGGTAGGATCTTCCCTCTTGTTAACTCTCACCATTTGATCAAAGTGCAGTCTACCACAAAAAAAGCATTTAGCCAGCAGTGGTACCATTGAACCACTCTTAGTGATGGACACTGAAGTCCCTACCCAGGGTAAAACAAAAAGGTCAATTTGCAATAAAACACAATATTGTAAAAGGAAACACAAGCAGCTAAAAGGAACTGTACAAGAAGAAGCTGGAGATGCACCTTCAGAGTCTGCATTGTCTGAGCCATGCCTGAAGAATTCCTCACTGTCATTGGCTGAATGAGACTTTTTCATTTCTGCTATCCGATTTTTGGGGGTCTTTCTACGCAAGGAAGGAGAGAAAAAGGACGGGCGATTGTTGCGTTCTGGAGTTGGTGGCGTGCTGAAGGAAGTTACCTAAAGTCAAACCCAAAAACAAAAGATGTAAGTTCCAGCAGTATTATCCAAACATGTCTAATATTAGATTGCAGTCTTCAATAAATGGAAATGAGAAAGCATATGAGGGAGACAATGTCATTACTAGCACTAATTCCAGTCGATCAAAAGGCTGAGCAAGTTTAATAGAAGACTATTTATGATGGTCAAGCATTGGTGACGAGAAGCACCCAACTTAAAATGGTCACTGGGATAGTCAGGAGAGAGAGATTAAATGTCTTCATACAGGCACTAGCTGGGTTATGACATGCCTTATCGCAGGAAGCTATTGAGGCAAAGCTGTTGCACCTTCTCCATAGAAATAGGGTGAATATTTGTTGCAGGAAAATGCCCCACTATGGGCAAAGATATCTGCTTCAAGGTAATTTCAGGTTGTTCTAAAAAATACTAACATGGAAACAATTAACATCTTTCAAAATACTACTCCATCTCATATTAGCTGACTTCAAATGATAGCACACTTGCCACAAAATCAGAAGGTTGAGAATTCAAACTCCACTCTCGGAATACACACATGTGCTGACTTTCAATGCAGTACGCTGAGAGCACTCGCTTATCAATGGAGCTCTCTCTTGGAGACATTAAACCATGCCCCACTCGCCTGTTTGGGAATGAGACCTTTTCACTCGACTTGAGAGAGAGTGAGAGATACTACCTGCACTGAGCTATAATGGTCTATTCTTGATCATTACAATTTTACTAACGCTAGATATAATTAAAATTACACAATTAAACTTGTAAAATAGTAAATTTACTTCATTTCTGAAGAGCTGGAGAGTGCAATTTAAAGTGATGCAAAATCATTCATTTTGGAATTTTACAACTATTCAACATCTTTGCCTTTTGTGCCTAATATTTAATTTTATATTTCCCATTTGAAACCGGGCCTCAATCTCTCTTGCCATCCAAGAAAATCTGGTTAGTTCACTGTTTTTCACCTTTGTTGGAATGTACCCAGCCTGGATCTGAACCATCTCCTTAAAAAGAAAATCATGTGTTCTATCACAGATTTTCCTGTTAACCTTGGGCTAGATCCTTTCTCAGCTTATTGAGGATACTCCACTTCCCACTTGGGAGTTCTACTTAAAACCATTCCTTGCTTTTCTCATTATGAATCTACCCCTTATGTTACGAGAGTCATTCAAAAGCATTTTCCAGTAGACACATGCTCCACCTTATGCTCAAAACCAGCAATGCCAGCCTTTCTAATTGGAATGAGGAAGCATGATCAATAAAGTTCTCCAAGGCATACTTTTCCACTGTTCAGAAGTTCTGAAAAGGGTCAGTTGACTGGAAACATTTAACGGTTTCTCTCTCCACACGTGCTGCCAGACTTGCTGAGTTTCTCCAGCATTTTATGTTTTGTTTTGGAATTCCAGCATCCACAATTTTTGGTTTTTGTTTAATGCTTTTCCACTCTTCCTCTTCGCTCTAACATTATCCCAATGAATACTTGCACATTAAAGTGCCCAAATACTCCTCTAAAGGCTTTGTACATCAGATTACCCTGAAGATTTGCTGCTCCGTCTTTCTCTCTCCCACTCGAGACCTTTAAATATTCCTGAAAAGTGATTATCAAGAGAAAGAGATAGCAGCAGCATAAAGGCAAGTTCAGCACTCAAAAGCTCAGAAACTGGTAAGAAACAGCAGAAGAGGAGTTTGGGTGAGAAAGAGAGAGACAGAGAAGCCAGCCACATTTAGAGAATATCTTAGGTTAAGGAGATTCTGTAAGAAGCAGCAGAAGATTCCCAAAGATAAAAGTTAGAAAAGGGAAAAGGAAATAACTTTAATGAAAAATGATTAAAAAAAACAGAAAGGAAAGGTAAGGGAGTACGAAAGAGAGACTTCTCATCTGTCACAACAAGTATTTCACCACCAATATTTCACTCTATAATGGGCATTGGCAATGCAAGTTCCAGAAAGCAAACATAGGCACAGGCTTCAGAACCTATCCAAACAAAGTAAGCAGATTTCAAGAAATTTAGAGAAAGAATTTTGCAGAAGAAAAGTCAGGAAAAAAATGATAATTTAAAAAAAGGATCAGGATTCAGTAATTAAGCCACAAATTTGGCAGGAAGATTTAAAACTTGTAGCTTGGGAATTTTACTTAGAGATGTTTGTAGAAGATTGCGTGGGGTTTTAGACCACGATAATGGAGTTAAAATGGATGCTTTCTCAGAAGGAAGTGGGTAACTGCACCTTAGCTGCAGAAAACTGAAAATACTAGAACTGTGGGTATCCACCGATTCGATCAAGAAAAGGCCAGGAAAATCCAGTAAGCTGTACAGAGTTAAATATTACAAAGAAACCAATTTTAAAAGCTGGAAATCAATAAATCACTTCAGAACATCACTTAAATGTAACTCAAAGCATTATGGAAGAATTTGCTAAAGTATAACAGCAATTGTTTGGATAGGTTCTGAAGCCTGTGCCTATGTTTGCTTTCTGGAACTTGCATTGCCAATGCCCATTATAGAGTGAAATATTGGTGGTGAAATACTTGTTGTGACAGATGAGAAGTCTCTCTTTCATACTCCCTTTTTAAAAACTGGCTGACAAAGAAAATATTGCACAGAATTTATTAAATCCTAGAGTCATTTAATTTATAAGAGCACTGGTGAATACAATCTTAAAAACCAGCAGATTTTGAAGTATAGAAATAATATGTTTAAATAACATTACAGTAATAAGATTAATCAGTAATGTTCAGAAGAACTGGAAAAAGATAACAGATCCCTAGCAGATTCACAAGCAAAGAACCACAGCAAGCAAGATTGAACTTCATGGAGGCATTTGTTTGCAAGATATTGATTTGCCTCAAATCTAAACAGACTAAGCTGAGCAAGTCCATACAGTAGTGTATTTACCAAGTCTGTTTGTGAACAATGCCATTAATACACAAAACATCACAGTACAGACACCATTGAAGAAAATAACTTCTGATAATTTCTTCAATTTATAAACACAAAAATCATGAAGAAATATTTAGCAGTAGATTCCCCTAGAAGCTGGACTTAACCATTTCTGTCGATTAGGGGAAAAACGGAATGTGGAGTTTTGAAATTTGAACTCACAGGAGACAAAATTATTGTTGGTACTCTTGATGAAATCGTGAGATTTCCTATAGCTCAAGGAAGATTTACACTTGGAGAAAGCTATTCAACTCCTGTTAGAAGCAGAAACCAGAGAGACCCAGATTCTATGAAGAAAAGTCCAAAACCACCTCAAAAGGACAACAGAGGGCATCTAATTTATATGGCATGGTTGCAAAAGAGAGGCATGTTACAAGGGCAGCAGGACAACAAGGCCTCACAGGCAGGAAGAATATCCAGCCATCACAGAGAAATACTACATCTATAAAATTGTAGGTCACCTTCAGAAGGTTCCCATAGTTAAGACAGTTTCAGAACAGTAGAAATACAAGTGGTTAATGGTAAAGAGATTTACACAATAGACTCTACACTGCCATTGCAAAAGATACCTGATAAATGTACCTGATGAGATACTTCCACTGGAGAACATACCAGATTCATTCCTACAGGAACGAACTAATCTAGACAAGCCTGAACAGAAGCAACATGGCTAAGTAAACGGGCAGCTTTGATTTGATGCTGTAGCAAGAATCACTTTCATATCAAAGCAGTTACCATGGCTGGAGAAGTTATTAAAGCTCATAGAAATAAGACTGCATGGTGTTCATGAAGTAACTACCTGAAGTTGTGAACTCCACAAGTTACGCTACTATGCCATGCAGAACTGTGGAAAATACACAGTTCACAATTAATTAATTTCACTTCAAAACCTTACGAGGGTCTCGACCACCATGAAAAGAGAGTTGGAGGAGATTGTAATCCCCCCCGGAGAACAACTCATCCAGAAGCAGACAGCTGTCTAAACCCTCCTCCAAATACAAAGAGTTATTGACCAACCCATCAAGGGATAACGAGAAGATGGATTCATAGACCTTCCCAGTTTCACAATGAATCCAACAGAAGAAAGAATCCAGTGAGATCTCTCACATTATTATCATCTTAGGAGGAAGTCACAGATCTCACAGGGCTGGTAGGCATG
Source organism: Chiloscyllium plagiosum (assembly GCF_037043375.1). NCBI lineage: Eukaryota > Metazoa > Chordata > Chondrichthyes > Orectolobiformes > Hemiscylliidae > Chiloscyllium > Chiloscyllium plagiosum. The sequence goes on along the minus strand of NW_028270157.1, from coordinate 52,644,745 downwards.
TTCAATCCGCTACTTTCTAAAACGGAAGGGTCAATGTCAGAGAGACAGAGATAGTGCTGAGTGAGCAGTAACCTTTTAGGAGCAAGGCTGACAGTCTGATAAGTTTTTTTTCCACTAGTTGAACAGTGACAGTGGGCAGCTGAAGGCTTTCAGCCTGAGCAACAACTCTAGGGAGGTTCGGTGCATCTGATTCCATGGCAACCAGACCAATAGGTCACTGATTCAGGACATGGTCAAGACAACAAAACCACTCAATTATCCAAGATACTGTTAGAAGGCAAAATCTTCCAATTAGACAGAGATTGCCGAGTCCAGAAATCCTGCATATTGCAAGGAAGAAAGTACTTATTTCAACAGAGCAGCTGTCTTTCTGGAAGGAAGGTCTGGGAGTTAAGGACCTATCAAACCAGCAGACAAGGGAGGCGCGGTAGTAGTTTGGCGCACCGACCTCTACACCGCTGAGGCTAAACGCCAGCTTGCAGATACCTCCTCCTACTGCCCCCTTGACCGTGACCCCACCCCCCACCACCAAACCATCATCTCCCAGACCGTCCATAACCTCATCACCTCGGGGGATCTCCCATCCACCGCCTCCAATCTCATAGTCCCACAACCCCGCACCTCCCGCTTCTACCTCCTGCCCAAAATCCACAAACCTGACTGCCCCGGCCGACCCATTGTCTCGGCCTGCTCCTGCCCCACCGAACTCATCTCCGCATACCTTGACACCGTCCTGTCCCCCTTAGTCCAAGAACTCCCCACCTACGTTCGGGACACCACCCATGCCCTCCACCTGCTCCGTGATTTTCGCTTCCCCGGTCCCCAACGCCTTATTTTCACCATGGACATCCAGTCCCTGTACACCTCCATCCCCCATCACGAAGGACTCAAAGCCCTCCACTTCTTTCTTTCCCGCCGTACCAACCAGTACCCTTCCACAGACACCCTCCTTCGACTGACTGAACTGGTCCTCACCCTGAACAACTTCTCTTTCCAATCCTCCCACTTCCTCCAAACGAAAGGAGTAGCCATGGGCACCCGCATGGGCCCCAGCTATGCCTGCCTCTTCGTAGGATATGTGGAACAATCCATCTTCCGCAACTACACTGGCCCCAACCCCACCTTTTCCTCCGCTACATCGATGACTGTATCGGCGCCGCCTCATGCTCCCACGAGGAGGTTGAACAGTTCATCCACTACACTAACACCTTCCACCCCAACCTCAAATTCACCTGGACAGTCTCAGATTGCTCCCTCCCCTTCCTCGACCTTTCTATTTCTATCTCAGGCGACCGAATCAACACGGACATCTACTACAAACCAACCGACTCCCACAGCTACCTGGACTACACCTCCTCCCATCCTGCCCCCTGTAAAAATGCCATCCCATTCTCCCAATTCCTTCGACTCCGCCGCATCTGCTCCCAGGAGGACCAGTTCCAAAAACGCACATCCCAGATGGCCTCCTTCTTCAAGGACCGCAATTTCCCCCCCGACGTGGTCGACGATGCCCTCCACCGCATCTCTTCCACTTCCCGATCCTCTGCCCTTGAACCCCGCCCCTCCAACCGCCACCAGGACAGAACCCCACTGGTCCTCACCTACCACCCCACTAACCTCCATGTACAGCGCATCATCCGCCGCCATTTCCGCCACCTCCAAACGGACCCCACCACCAAGGATATATTTCCCTCCCCTCCCCTATCAGCATTCCGTAAAGACCACTCCCTCCGTGACTCCCTCGTCAGATCCACACCCCCCCCACCAACCCAACCTCCACTCCCGGCACCTTCCCCTGCAACCGCAGGAGGTGCAAGACTTGCGCCCACACCTCCCCCTTCACCTCCCTCCAAGGCCCCAAAGGAAACTTCCATATCCGCCACAGATTCACCTGTACCTCCACACATCATCTATTGCATCCTTTGCACCCGATGTGGCCTCCTCTATATTGGGGAGACGGGCCGCCTACTTGCGGAGCGTTTCAGGGAACACCTCTGGGACACCCGGACCAACCAACCCAACCACCCTGTAGCTCAACATTTCAATTCCCCCTCCCACTCCACCAAGGATATGCAGGTCTTTGGACTCCTCCATCGTCAGACCACAGCGAAACGACGGTTGGAGGAAGAACGCCTCATCTTCCGGCTAGGAACCCTCCAATCACAAGGGATGAACTCGGATTTCACCAGTTTCCTCATTTCCCCTCCCCCCAGCCTGTCTCAGTCAAATCCATCAAATTCAGCACCGCCTTCCTAACCTGCAATCTTCTTCCCGACCTCTCCGCCCCCACCCCAGTCTGACCTATCACCCTCACCTTGACCTCTTTCCACCTATCACATTTCCGACGCCCCTCCCCCAAGTCCCTCCTCCCTATCTTTTATCTTAGCCTGCTGGACCAACTTTCCTCATTCCTGAAGAAGGGCTAATGCCCGAAACGTCAATTCTCCTGTTCCCTAGATGCTGCCTGACCTGCTGCGCTTTTCCAGCAACACATTTCCATCTCTGATCTCCAGCATCTGCAGACCTCACTTTCTCCTCCAGTTAAGGACCTTCCAAGTTAAGGTAATGGACAATGTCTGTAAAGAATAATGTCCTCAGTGAGGGATATCAAGACATTTTTAAAAATTCTCCAGCTGAGAAATGGATCAGAGGTGGGTTTAAAAAGTGCTCAAGTGAGGATGTGCCATTCTTCTGTATCTAATAGAGCGCATCTGAGAAATATCCAGACTCCCTCTGCATGTGTGAAGTCTGAGACTTGGGAAGGAGAAGAAGCCAAGATAATAGTATTATTTATGTACACAAATTGTATAAACATGTTAATGTGTGGGGAAAAAAATGGAGTAAAATAATGCTTCTGAAGGGGTTCCTGTTACACTGTGATGGCAGTAGAATAGGTAGAGCCAGTCTGTGGGTGGAAACTAGGAATTCTATGGTAGCTTTTGCAGGGAGCAGACATACCTCTATCAGCTCCCTAAAGTAACTGTTCCTGACCAAATATAATTGTACTTAATTGCTATCACATATCAAACCACTTATGTAGGAACAATGCCTTTTTTTGGTAAGAGGGTGGTGAAGCCTCTATTACTAATCACTATATAGATCCAAGACAAAGCAGAGATAAAAGAAAGTTAAAAATCTCACAACATCAGGTTATAGTCTTATTTATGGCTATAAGTTGTGTTTTACGATCTTATACTCCACAACCACCTGATGAAGGAGCAGCACTCCGAAAGCTAGTGTTTCCAGATAAACCTGATGGACTATAACCTGGGATTGTGCGATTTTTAACTTTGTACTTCCCAGTCCCATGCACGGCACCTCCAAATCAAGACAAAAGAAACTTTGGGATAGCTAATTATCTCAAATAATCCTCACCTGGTAATGTTGGCAAATGTCACAAAGTACCACCAGTGATTATCTGGTAAAATACCACACTCATCATTTCTGATAGGAGGAGTCATTTAGATTACAACTGGGAATATTAATACCATTCTATAGACATACATATTTTGCAAGAGCAAATTCCTCAATGTTCACAGGATGTTCCCGATGACAGGGTATCCAGAATTAAGGGGTCACAGCTGAAGAATACAAGGTGGGACATTTTGGGACCGAGATGAGGAGAAATTTCTTCATCCAGAGAATGGTAAGCCTGTGGAATTCTGTGCTACAGAAAGAGGTTGAGGCACGGTGAAGGTGAAGGTGAAGGTGAAGGTGAAGGTGAAGGTGAAGATGATGATGAAATAGCTCCTGGGGCTAAAGAGATCAAAGGGATGGGGAGAAAGTGAAACAGTTGGATAATCAGGCATCATCATAGGACAGAGCCAAAATGGTCCACTCTTAGCTCCTAGTTTCTACATTTCAACCACAATGAGTGCCATTTTAGATGTTAAGCTTTCTCAAAGTACAATCAGTTACAATTCCATTAATATACCCATTCACTTCAATCGCATCGCCATATATGAATAGGAAGGGTTTGGAGAGATATGGGCCAGGTGCTTGCAAGTGGACTAGATTGAGTTGGGATATCTGGTTGGCATGGATAAGTTGGACTGAAAGGTCTCTTTCCATGCTGTACATCTCTATGACTCTATAACTCTGTTCATTTACTCAATGACTAGCTTGTTTGTGAAGAGCATTGCAGTGTGCCACTAATGCTACAGACTACACATGCGATTCAGGAAGCAGACTTCATGTTCTGGAATTGGTCCTCACAGTCTTTGGAATAGGCTATCAGCTGCAAATCTGCTCAAAGCTGCCACTCACTTCAGGATAGATGGCCGTGCCATCAAAGCAAGGCCATCAGCAGGAACTTCTATTTTCAAGCTGCTGCAGGCATTTAATTCCTGAATCTGCACATGATTCCCTTCCCCCTCCCTTATAGAGTAGCACAATATTATAGGTTGGAGGTCATTGTCACTGTTCAAACCAGCTAATCTCAGGATCTCAGACGGTTACAGAGAGTGGTGAACTCGGCCCGGACAATCACAAAGGCCAACGTCCCATCTATAGAATCCATCTACCAGGCCCACTGTCAAGGAAAGGTTGCCAATATTCTCAAAGATCCATCCCGCCCTGGCAATGGTTTTTCTACAACCTTTACCATCAAGGAGAAGGTACAGATGCCTGAACACACATGCCAGCTGGTTTTGAAACAATTTCTACCCTACTGTTGTTCGAATACTGAATGGACTCTCAAACTCTTAACATTCGCCTGTACCTTTGTTTTTGTCACTGTTTACTTATTATTTACAATCTATGCTATTTAACTCTATGATCTGCCTGTATTGCTCGCAAGACAAAGCTTTTCACTGTGCCTCAGTACACGTGATAATAAATTCAATTCGATTCAATGATGAAGTGCAACTAGTCAGACTGTCATGAAGGAAAGTATTGGGGCTGTGATTTAGATATTTGGTCTTCGTATGCTCCTTACTTGAAACCAAAACTTTGGGGTAAAGCAGCATTCAACCACATCACCAAAAGCACCAATGGAAATAAATTAAAGTTTTCTAACCTCTGTCGCCAGTAAACTGCACAATGCCCTAGTAACTGCATTTAGATCCACTTCATCATTCCAGAAGCTGGCTTTCAATAAAATTAAAATAAGTTTCTCTTTAAAATACAACAAATACAATATTCAGGATTTAAAATCAAATATCTAGAAAGAGGAAGTGATTGAGTCGAGTTAATACTCACTGCATGGATCACTATAGAGCAAGTGATTTACTTCAGCTCAGGAGAAATCAGACTCAAAATATCTTGTGTGGAGAGCTGGATTCCACATTACACACAATGGATCTCAATAGAATCCAAAGCAAACTAAAAGAGAATTACTCTGGCTCCACACAGCTGATAAAACCCAGGCAACCAACTGCTCCTGCCTCTGCATTAACTGCAAACAAACCCCAGCCTTGCTCTAACTATATTTAATAAACAGAGAGGGGCTTGTCAGATCTTTGCATTCAGCTCAGTTACACTGCAGTCTTAATCACAGCTGTCAAAGCACAGTTCATTACAATGCAGTACAGAACTCCAGCCTTGCAGCAAAAAATAATGACTTTATATATCTTGATATTTCAACAGAGGTGCAAGGGAGAGAACCAGAGTGAACAGAGATCGAGGGGGATCGAGGGAAAGGTGGGGGGGGGGGGGGGGAATCTAGGGGAGAGGGGGACTCTGTGCAAGAAGGAGAAGGCAGGTAGACGGGGTGTCTGAGACAACAACACAGTGGAGGTGGTCAGGAGAAAGTCTGAGAAGGAAAGGGGGGTGGAATTGAGAAAAAAAAAGTACAATCGTTACATTGATTAATTAATTAAAGAATCTTTGCTCATTTTAGAGAATAAATAGATAATATCTTCAAGCAGTCATTAATAATATCAATGCATAGCACAAAATAATTCAAATAAAATGGGTTCAAATCCAGACCAAGACGAAGGATAGAAATTTACTTTCTCTGCCCTCTCGCTTGGAAGTGTATTTGAGCAGCCCTCAACCAGCATGTAAAAGAGCCCCTGCATAGAACTCACCATCCTTCAGTAACGGAACATTAAAAAGCCAATTTAATTATTTTATATTTACATAAAATATTTATTGGATTGCACAAATAATGATCACAGCCAGAGAAATTATTCCCCCAGACGAAGCAAGGCACCTAAATAGCTGAGGAACTGAGTTTTGAGCGTTCATCATATTCATCCGATTTTGTCGATTAGTGCGATCTTATTTGTTGGTTTTTTCATGCTCAGATTAAGCCAGATTTTGTTTCAAGGCCACAGTGGTTTAGTTATTGATTACGATACATTATTAAACATGGATAAAAAGTAATTTTTTTCCAATTCAAATGCAACGCATTCACAAAGCAATTGTTTTACATAACATGACATTCCTGATGGTTAGAACAATTTATTTAGAAAAACAAAATGAAAGCCTTTTGTCTTCACTGAAGTGGCCAATTTGTGTTTCAGAAGTAGATTAATTGTATTCGCTGGTTCCATGTTGGGCTGAACTAAGAAAATGTTGTTCTGTCAGTATCACAATAAATTGAACAATGCCCAGGCCAGGATGAAAGGGAGGGAAGTAAAAATCAGCAACAGCATATGGACAGAACCCGTGTTGGGTGGCAGGTGGCATGCAACATGCAGCTCTACACAAACAAAACAGATTGACATCTTTGGCCTGAACACCTTGGGTCAGCTACTACCAGCAGCAGGATCTCAATATCACCTGGTAGCTTTTACATTAGTGGGAGCTGTACACAAGTTTTTAAACAACATTTACACATCAATCCTATTCATGCGACATTCCAGTTACAAGTCACTTTCTTTTCCCATTGGGTGAAAAAAAAGGCGAAATTACTATCAAGCAATGTTTACGAGCCAAACTATTCCTTAATATCTAAAAGGAGGCATACAACACAACACAACACAGACTACTGATGGAGGGAGTGGGGAAGGTTAACCTACCCAAAATGCACTGCAGGATGGAGAAGCATCCCCCTGGTGGTGAGAAATTGCAATGTTACAAGTTGGATGTTGTCACAATATGGTAGAACATGCTTCAGAACAGTTGCCAAGAGGCTCTTTGCCAAAGGTGTAGTTTTAACAGGACATAACTAAATTCCAATGACATAACTAAAAATGAGGAGGAGAATAAAATCTGGTGTCCATGGGAAACATTCCCACATCTTCTTTAATAAATTTATATTTCAAAAGGGTCCATCCTCCTTCCCATATTTCATATTTCCTCTTTCACCAGGTTAAAATTAATGTTGCCAGCAAGCACCAATTTTCATCTGTAAATGGTCATTCAGGGTTTGGGACCCTATATGGCACTCCATGACACCTGACAGTAAAGAAACTTTAGAGCTGAACTAATCCTGCTTTCAACGAGGCTCCCCTTGTTAGCCAGAAATCCGTGCTGGAAATCAGTCTGGTCACTGGAAACAGTAATACTGCAACTGAGTTACAACTATGCTTTAGACATATCATTGTCACAAATTTTAACTTGCAACTTGAAGTATAAACACTTGCGGAGTTGTTAATGGAACAGTGAATGTCCAGGCATGTCAAGAATGGGCATAACTCGCTCTTTGTAACTGGATGAAGTAGCAAATGTAGCTATCCCATCCTAGTGGCAATGCAAACCATGCAACTAAGCCAGTTATGGTAAATCAGCTGGAGGTACCAAAGAATACCATGGGGATGACACTTTTTTTAGGTTCACTGCTTCCTTTCAGGAACTCCCTATCTCTATTCAGTACCACCTTAATAGAAAGGGCAGAACAGGAACCATGTACAAAATTCTGAGGGGTCATGTATCCTTTTGTGGCAAACTCTAGAGCAAGGGGTCACTGATAAAGGGGTTGCTCATTTAAGTCAGTGATGAGAATTTTTCAGAGGATCCTGAAAATTTCAAACTCTTCCTCAAAAAGCAGTGGAAGCAGAGTTTGCATAAAGTCAGAGATAGATGGATTCCTGATAAATCAAGGGGGTCAAAGGTGATCAGAGGGTGGCAGGAATCTGGAGTAATCAGATCAACTGTTATCTACTCTGAAAAGCCCACTTCTCCTCATTCATATGAATGTCATATTCTGCCACCTGGTGGCAATATGGCAGTTCCCACATTAGGTTAGATTTTCCAACTTGCCATTTACCACGATCCATCCATCCATGGGCATTAATATCCATTGGCTTTAATGACAATAGGGTGAGACAGTGTCTAGGATGGGCAGTATGTTTTACACTAATGTCAGAAGGCAGACATCAACTCTATCAAAGAAATGGAAACATTACATTTACATTTCACGAGACCGCGATTTGGGCCATCATGCCTGTGCCAGCCCAAGACGATTTATCCAGCTTAATCTCCCTTCTCAAATCTCAGCCCTTGGCCCTGTGCAAATCACATTCAAGTTTAGGTTTTAAAAGTAATGTGACACGAGTTTCTGCCTTTGCTACCCTTTTGGACAGCAAGTTTCAAACTCACTCTGGGTGAAAGAGTTACTCTTCAATTTCTCTCTAACCCTCTGCCTCTTAGTTACTCATCTCAGAATAGAAAGAGAGAGTGAATACAATGAACCTATCTAGGCTCCTAAATTTTATATAGCTCCATTAAATCTCCTACTGGCCATCCTTCCTTCAAGACAGTGACCAGAACCAATGCAAGCTTTTCTCAACAAAATTCTCCCTTCCAGCAGTCACTGAAGTAAGCATTCTCTATACCCTCTCTAGAGTGAGCACATCCTTCCTGTAACAATCAAACCAGGTCTGAATGCACTAGTGTTTTCTACAGTTCCAGCATAATTTCCCTATTGTTTGTGTTATTGGTTAAAAAAAAGTGGCCTGCATATTTTAAAATCATATCACCTTGTCCTGCTACTTTATGGATCTGAGAATTGCCTTTCAAAGTTCTATAGGTCATCTATTCTGCTCACGTTCCATCACTAGATCTTCCTTTGTTTTATTTGCCTTCCCAAATGCCTTAGTTCACATTTCTGAGGATTGAATTCCAATCGCCATTTTTCTGCCCATCTGATATCATTCAGTGGGCCAAGGCTTTCTTTCTCACTAGCCTAAGTGGCTAACAGTGCTGGGGGTCATGAAATTGCTAATGAGCTGGCAGGACCATGGTAACGCCAACATAAATAATAAACCCAACAGCTCTAGACTGCATAAATGCTAAATAATGCCAGAACCAAGGGAGACATTTCATCCAAAATAGTCAACCTTCAACAGTTGGGGCTTTTGCCTGAAACGTTGATTTTACTGCTCCTCAGATGCTGCCTGAACTGCTGTGCTCTTCCAGCACCACTAATCCAGAATCTGGTTTCCAGCATCTGCAGTCATTTTTTTACCTAGTTCCCATTCTTACCTGTTCATGCAAAGGGGAGTCTGGATCAGAGCCCTCCTCTGTCCCATAGGGTGACGTGTCTCCCGTTGCAACACGACTCACGGCCATCTCAGCGTGCCCCTTCCCCTGTGGGCCCTTCATCCGGACAAATTCCATGTTGTTGTATTTATAGAAGCCAAACGACATTTTCTGGGCCATCTTAGCAGCAACGCTCACCTGAAAGAAAAAGCACACTGCTTTATTCATCAACGCTCTTTAAGTCCCTGTCACAGTTGCTAGCTCTCCAGTTATTTCCTTTCTTGCACGAATTCAAGTAGTTCCAGTGCACTACCCTACTGGCCTGCTACCTCAGCTCTAGCTCTTTTCCTACTTTCCATCGAGACATCAAGGAGTAGCACGGTGGCTAGTACTGCTGCGTCACAGCACTAGAGTCCCAGGTTCAATTCCAACCTGGGTCGATTGTCTGGGTAAAGTTTGCTCATTCCCCAAGTGTGCGCGTGGGCTTCGTCTGGGTGCTCCGGTTTCCTCCCACAGTCCAGAGATGTGCAAGTCAGGTGGGTTAACTGTGCTAAATGCAAAGTTATGGGGAGAAGGTGGGGGTGCTGGGTCTGTTCGTAGAGTCAGTGCAGACCCCATGGGCCGAATGGCCTCTTTCCGCACTGTAGGGATTCTATGATTTTAATGTTCCAGCTTCTCTCCTATGATTCTATGATCACTGGATAAAAACTGGGTCTAGGAACCAGGACGGACTTGCCCATCTCTTTCGTTGTTCAGCGGTCAGTTGTACTGCTACCATTGCCGTCTTGGCCAGTATTAGCTCATTCAGATTAGTGGGTCCAAACTGGAACTATAATGGCAAACAGCTCTCATTTTTTGGATTTATACATAGAGGAAAAGGCACCAGATGTTACCATTTCCTTTTGTTAAACAAGCCAATTTAGAGATGACGAGAAGTGGCAGAGAAGTGGAGTGAAACAAAAAAAAGTTATCACATTTTTAGTTAGCACAGGTCAGCTTGCCAGTCTCTCTCAAACTTGGATGGATGCTGCTATTACTTACATTAAACAGTGAAGCACTATTCTACAACACTTAAAAGAAAATTCTATGCATTTGCACATGACATTGGTCTTCAGTTGGTAACTTTAAAACAAAATTAACAATATTTACTAAAAGCAGAGGAAAAACATTTACTTCTTAAATCAAAATTATTCAAACAGCCGAATGATGTAATTGCTAGTTTACACACATTTAAACTTGGAGCAGCTGGGTGAGCTACAAACTGGCACTTTCAATGTATCTGGGAGCTGGTTACTTATCTCACATTACAAGAACAGCAGTTTTTTTTTTAAAAAAGTAGCTTTTCATTCGCTTTAGAGAGGAAACAGCTTCTCTGTACGGAATCTCTTAAATCCCTTGGTTAGGTCAGAAAGATGGCTTGGTTCCCATTCCAACCGAGTTGAAAAGTGTGGCGCTGGAAAAGCACAACAGGCAGCATTCGAGGAGCTGGAGAATCAACGTTTCGGATATAAGCCCTTCATCAGGAACGATGAAGGTAAATTTAGAACTTGCCTACTCACTCAGCCCGACAGTGGAAAGTAATAATAAACCGCCACTGACAACAATAAAAAAAACTTCCAAGAAAAGCCCGGAATGAAGCATCAAAAGACAAGGAGTGAAGGGCCTACCTTCAGGCTTAATTCTCAATGAATGAATGAATTTTTTTTTTTGGAAAAGAACTCAATTTCTATCTTGAGCATACTCAATGATTGAATAACTATAGCCCTCATGAATATAGATTCCCAAAGGTTCTCAATCCTTTGAATGAAGGAACGCTGCCTACCTCAATCAGAGCCACCTCCTACTGTGAAACGGTGACCATGGGAAGCAAGCTTTCAAATTCCCTAAGAATTTTAATTTTAATTAAATGGTCTCTCAATCTTCTGAACTGTAGGCAATGTTAGTCTAGTCTATCCAATCTCATAACATAGGCACACCTTTTCAAACCAGGGATTGACCTCTTGAAACTTTGCAATTCCCCTCAGCCACTGGATATCCAGTGAATATATATGAAGAAACCCTAAACAGTACACAGCGCTCCACGTGTGAAGTCAGCAAGACCCTATATAATAATTTTCATAAAAGATTTCAGCTGCAAGACTACAAGACCATTCGAGGTTTGTATATTGCAGAAGGGTAGTTCACTTACCCGGTTATCATAGACCTTTTTGAGTGCTTCGTATCTTATGGATCCCTGGAATATTACTCCTTGAAATGTGTTGTTTTTATCACTGGCGACAAGTTCAACACAGACCATTTCGCCCTCACCCACAGACATGTCACTGAATACCTGTGATTGCACATAGAAATGAGTTAGGTTACACAGCAACAACAATGCAGACAGAATCACTGGTTCAGACATGTATGACAACTGAATACAAATGACAAACTGGACCTAGAACAATCAAGACCTCAATATTATTGATTACACAATGCTGTTTAAATCACTCATCCACAAAGAATGCCAAAAACCCATTTTGATTGTTCAACATGATGCACAACAAAATACACCGCAGTTCATTAACGCCATGAGCTGATGTCAAACTTTTTAGCTACAACTATAATAACAAAGCTTCAACAGGGTAAGGAAACATATGCAACCAAAATAAACTGCTGGAATATATACACAATTTGAGGGAGACGATCTAGCCAGAATACATTTTTTGTTTGGGCTGAGGAAGTTGTTCTTGAGAGTATTTGAGTTATTGAAGCTAAAAGTTTGTAAAATACGTCATTCTATCAAGGCAGCGGAGATCACTTGCATCCTCCCAAAATGACAGGCATCAACTCCTACTCTGAACAAAACAGTCTGCAGTGATAAACAAAAACAGAAATTACTGAAAAAGCTCAGCAGTTCTGGCATCATCTGTGGGGGGTGAGGGTGGGGAGGGCAAAGGATCAGAGTTAATGTTTCAGGTTGAGTGACCCTTCCTCAGCCCACCAATGGGTGCAACAGTTAATACCGCTATAGGCTAGAATTAGAAGGCAGCAGAGGGCCTTTGGAGGACATTACACACATCGGGAGGAATTCAAAAACAATAATGTTCAAATGAAAACAGAAAATGCTGGAAATATTTGACAGAAGCTGCCAAACCCGTTGGGAGGGAAACAGAGTTAACAGTTCCAGTCACGTCCTTGCATCAGGAACTCTGATGAATGAGTAACGAACTTGGTTTCTCTCCACAGATGCTGCCAGACAGGCTGGGTATTTCCAGCATTTTCTGTCTTTTATTTCAAACTTCCAGCAACCTCAGTACTTCGCTTTTTCATAATTGTGAGAATTTTAAAATCAAGGCACTACTTAATCAGGAACCATTTCAGGTCGCAGGGTGAAGGGCAAATGGGGAGATTCAGATTTCTTCAAGTTACAGTAGGTTAAGTTTGGGACTTTTTATATTGACTATTCCAACAAAGGTGTCTTTATTAATATCTTTGTTAATGGATGCCAGCTCCCTGAGAAGTATGGTATGCATGCATGAAACATAAACCAGTACACTCCAAACATTAACATTTTGCTGCAGGTGGAAAATAGTTATTGAAGGAGGAAGTATTGACTCGGAGCCTGAATTTTTACAAGCAACTATAGTTTCAAGAATTTGCCCATTTGGATCACGAGGTCAGAGGCAAACTTCATTGCTAATAAAAATTCAATTGCTGGACATAATAACAATGTCCCAAACCCATTTAAAATGCGCAGATTTTCTCTCCAGGCCTTCCAGAGAATAATAGAAAAAGATTACCTCTTCAAAACTGTCAATCATGAAGAAGATATTTGGATAACTGATTTTGGATTCCTCTCCTTTACTATCCATTGGATGCTTACTTGGGGAAGCGAATACTTGCTGTTTCAAAAAGCAAAAGCAGCAGAAAAATGATTTTGATTTCAACAGATGAAAGCACTGCACCCCAATACAAACTTAAATATTACCATGGCTAAGAGCTTTGCAGGACAATTCAGAAAATAAAAACCTTCACTCTTTCACAGAATCGGAACTATTGCTGATATTCACTGTAATATTTTGAAGGTAATGAGTATTGAGCAGAACCTAATGTTGACACTGCTCACCACAGCTGGTAACTAACCCATTGAAAATCCTCTTGTACAATCATCACCAACTTGGCTATTCAGCTTAGAGCAGCAATTATGGCTTTTGTTTCCCAGTACACTGGCTGAATTGATTATTTGATTAGTAGCAAGGAGGCTAAATAGGAAAATAATAGATTCAAACTTGCCTGGAAAGCATTTATGATGGATTAAAACAAGGCCAAATTTGAGATATGTACATGCACGAGTCCAAGCAAAAGTAATACTATGCGTTGGTGTTCACTTTAAATGTACTGAATCCCCATGGGCACATTATCAGTACAGAATTGCCCTGTTTACCAAACTAGTTCCATTTTAACTGATTGAAAATTGGTTGAAGAAAAGTCAAGGCTGAAAATGTGTTGCTGGAAAAGCGCAGCAGGTCAGGCAGCATCCAGGGAACAGGAGAATCGACGTTTCGGGCATAAGCCCTTCTCCTATGCCCAAAACGTCAATTCTCCTGTTCCCTGGATGCTGCCTGACCTGCTGCACTTTTCCAGCAACACATTTTCAGCTCTGATCTCCAGCATCTGCAGACCTCACTTTCTCCTCCATGAAGCAAAATCAAACCATCTAAAGTGTTGCCTGTGATTAAACTAGGAGAAAGTGAGGACCGCAGATGGAGATCAGAGTCGAGTGTGTGGTGCTGGAAAAGCACAGCCAGTCAGGCAGCGTCCAAGGAGGAGAATCGGTGCTTTGGGCATAAGCCCTTCATTAGGAATCAGCCTTATTGATGCTGCCTGACCTGCTGTGCTTTTCCAGCACCACACTCTCAACTCATATGACCATACGTTGCTATGAAATACGGAGTTGGTGACTCACCTGTGACTTTTTCTTGTGAATGTGAATGTCTCCTCCATCTGACCGTGTGCACACTGCACACGTTACTACATATTCCAGCTACAGAGAAAAACACAGGTTTTACAACAATTTTGCAGCTGTTAAGATTTGCATGTGAATCAAACAGCACCAAAAGGCCATTCGACATTGCGATGCATCATACTGAAGACCCATTCTGCTTTCACCAGATATCCACATTTGTGTATTACATAGCCATTGATGCTGGATTTAAGTGAGGAATAGGATAGCTAATATGTTCCTATACTCTAGTTCACTGAGCTTGGTTGCAACCACTCCATTGGTGACCTGACTAACAAGATCTAATTCAGTACAGACTAACATTTAAAGCTGTATATTTGAGAGACCAGCATCTTGCAGGTGCTCCTGGGGATTGCAAGCATAGTCGACAATTTATTATAGTTTTTTTTTAAGAACGTTATTGCAGTCATTATAGTTTACTAATATAATAGTTTTATTCATTTTGTTTCATTAGCATACAAAAAAACCATCACAGTGATTTCTTAAACTGAATTTTCAAATGTGCTATATAGGGTCAACAGTGACTGGCTGAGATCAAAAGAGAAAATGCTGGAAAATCTCAGCAGGTCTGGCAACATCTATAAGGAGAGAAAAGAGCTGACGTTTCGAGTCTAACTGACCCTTTGTCAAAGCTTGGCTGGCTGAGGTATTTTTTATTCTAAATACAGAAATTGTAAAAGGTAGTTTATTTTATGTACAAGGGGTCATAGAGTCAGAGATGTACAGCATGGAAACAGACCCTTCGGTCCAACCTGTCCATGCTGACCAGATATCCCCACCCAATCTAGTCCCATCTGCCAGCACCCAGCCCATATCCCTCCAAACCCTTCCCCCATATCCCTCCAAACCCTTCCTATTAAAAGAAGGGCCTGTGCCCGAAACGTCGAATCTCCTGTTCCCTGGATTCTGCCTGACCTGCTGTGCTGTTCCAGCAATAAAGTTTCAACTTTGATCTCCAGCATCTGCAGACCTCACTTTCTCCTTCCTATTCATATACCCATCCAAATGCCTCTTAAATGTTGCAATTGTACCAGCCTCCTCCACTTCCTCTAGCAGCTCATTCCATAACTGTACTACCCTCTGTGTAAAGAGGTTGCCCCTTAGGTCTCTTTTATATCTTTCCCCTCTCACCCTCAATCTATGCCCTCTAGTTCTGGAAAAGACTGTCAGTTTCTCCTATCCATGCCCCTCATAATTTTGTAAATCTTTATAAGGTCACCCCTCAACCTCCGACGCTCCAGGGAAAATAGCCCCAACCTGTCCAGCCTCCCCCTATAGCTCAAATCCTCCAACCCTGGCAACCTCCTTGTAAATCTTTTCTGAACCCTTTCAAGTTTCACAACATCTTTCCCATAGGAAGGAGACCAGAATTGCACGCAATATTCCAACAGTGGCCTACCCAATATCCTGTACAGCCACAACATGACCTCCCAACTCCTGTACTCAATACTCTGACCGATAAAGGAAAGCATACCAGACGCCTTTTTCACTATCCTATCTACCTGCGACTCCACTTTCATGGAGCTATGAACTTGCACTCCAAGGTCTCTTTGTTCAGCAGCACTCCCTAGGACCTTACCATTAAGTGTACAAGTCCTGCTAAGATTTACTTTCCTAAAATGCAGCACCTCGCATTTATCTGAATTAAACTCCATCTGCCACTTTTCAGCCCATTAGCCCATCTGGTAAAGATCCTGTTGTAATCTGAGTCATTGAAAATTCCTTTTTTGTAGGCTTATTATTAAGGGCACATATGAAATACAGGGTGAAATGGCTAATAGATTTAGAAAAGTTATTACACTTCAGGATCAGCCATATAGATGGGTGATTGTCAGGAAAGGTAAGAAGGCAGTTCAAAAGTCTCCGATGGCTATTCCTCTAGCAAATAGATATTCTGTTCTTGGAACTGTAGGTGATAGTCTCTGAGGAAAATGGAAGGGCAGTCAATTATTGAACACTTGGAATGATTCTTATGTGAAGTAACATTTGACAAGATTTAATAGAATTACTAGTACTACAGGGTACTCTCCTGTCAGCAGCATAGACTGCTGCTTGTGGCAGTGAGCATGAACTTAGGATGGTTTGTTTCTTTCTTGGTGCTAGGATTAAGGGCATCTTTAAACATTTCAAGCATATTGTTAAAGGGGAGATTGAGAAGCCAGTAATTATTGTACACATTGTTTGAAATGACATTTTTCAGGGAAAAGATTAAAGCAATATAGAGTTGAATTTAAGAGGTTAGGTCGAAGGTTTAAAAAAAAAAAAAAGAAACTTTAAAGTAGTAATTTCTGGTTTTCTCCCAATGCTAAACTCAAATGAGGGAAGGAACAAAAAGGTTAAAAGGCGATAAATCAATAGCTGAAGAGCTGGTGCATTCAGGGATTCAGGTTTTTGGACAATTGGAATGTCTTTTGGGATAGAAAAGACCTGTGCAAAAAAAAAAAAATGGGCCTAACCTAAACTGGAAAGGGACCAATCTTAGTAGGGAGAGTTGCTCATTCTATTAAGGGAGGCTTTATACTGATAGTGAAGGTGAGTGGAGGAATTCTAAGTAGCAGCGTAAATGGAAGGATTGATGGGGAAGGTTCTGAATGGGAGGACAGCACATCAATTAGAAAAGAAAGGCAGAGTCAGTCAGAGTATGTAGCAACTCAGAAGAACTAAAATGCATTTATTTCAATGCAAGAGGGCTTCCATACAAGGCTAATGAACTCAAGGCATGTTTAAGAACATGGAATTGGGACATCATAGCTTTTACAGAAACTTGGCTGAGTGATAGACAAGACTAGCAACTCGGTGTTCTGGGTTTTAGATGGTATAGGAAGAATAGTAAAGGAAGGGGATGGCATTTTTGGTTAAGGAATACAGTTCTGCTGTAACTGGGGAAGAGATTTCTGAAAATCGTCCGGTGAAAAAATATGGGTAGAAATTACAAATAAGGAAAGAAAGATCACTGATTGACTGTTTGGGGGGGGGGGGGGGAAAGGGGCCTATAATACAATCAGAGGGAAATTGTGAAACAAATATGGAGGGAGATCTCAGCTATAATGAAAGATAATAAGGTGCAATAATGGGGGATTTTAATTTTCCAAACATTGACTGGGGCTACCATAGTGTTAAAAAGTTTGGATGATGAAGAATTTGTCAAAGTTGTTCAAGAAAATTTATCAATATGTGGATGCTTCTACTAGGGAAGGAGCAAGATTAGATCTTCTTTGGGGAATAAGGCAGGGCAGGTCACAAAGCTAGGCCCTTTTTTCTAAGAGCTATTCCTTGGCTCAAGGATATTTTGTCCTTTATCTTTTTCAGAGGGGTAATAAACCAGGCCGGGCTCTGATCAGTCTGGTTTGGCAAAGAGATGGAAAGGATTTTGAGAGGCCGTTTGTTTATTTGTGAACAGTTGAGACTTCAGGCCAAAGTGGTCATGATTATAGGTGACCTGTATCATGAAAGGGGGTGGTCAGCTCTTAGCTGAGCAGTTTAGTTCAGTCTTGAGCTGGTGAGGAGTTCAAACGAGAGCTGTCTGGAAACACTCTCTCTCGCTCTTTCTGCCCTTCAACATGTAAGCACATGTTCCATTTATGCTGGGTTTTAAAGGGAGTTTGTTTATTGGGACTGTTGTGTATGTTCGGAACAGCATAATTAAGTCTAGTTTGGATAGATTGAGTTCTGTAGGGGTTCCTTATTCTGTTCGTGTTTCATTGTGTAATTTTGTGAATAAATTTGCTGTCTGTTTTAAATTTGGTAGTCAACCTCGCTAACCTAATCTGGGTAATTTTCCACTGTACACGTACTGAAAAAATTGCAAAGTTATAATCTGGGATGTCTGCTTAAGAATGCTTTGAGTGGTCTGGCCTAGTCCATAACACAGGTGACTGAAGCAAAAGTGGGGGCACATTGAGTCTAGCGCTTAGACTTCTATTACTTTGAAAGTGATCATGGAAAAGAATAAGCCTTCCACAAAAGTTAAAGATTTTAATTGGAATAAGGCAAATTTTTAAATGGTGTGATTAGAGTGGACTGTTCGCAGGTAAAAGAGCATCCGACAAGTGAAAGGTGTTTAAGAATTTGATGATGACAGTACAGAAGCATTTTGTTCCTGTCAGAATGAAGGGTAAGGCTGATAATATTAATGAAAAATAGATAAATAAAGATATGAGGTTCTGGTCAAAAATAAGAGAATCGTAGCTTCACTATAGACAACTTGGTTCAATTGAATCTCTTAATCAATATAAAAAGTGTAAGGGCATTCTTGAGAGAGAAATCAGGAAGGCAAAGAAGTGAGATAGGATTGGCAGATAAGATTAAGGTTAGTCCAAAAGAGATTTTACAAATACATTAAAGAGCAAGAGAGTAACTAGAGAGGGGGTAGGTCAAATGATCAAAACCTGTGTGTGAACCTCATGAGATGGGAGAGATGCTAAATGAATATTTCAAGTTGGTTTTATCATGAAGAAAGAAATGGAGTCTAGAGATTGCAGGCAAATAAACTTTGTTTTAAAAAATAGTTCACACTACAGAAGAGGAAGTTTGGAAGGTCTTAGAGACTATAAAGGTGAATAAATCTGCAGGACCTGAGCTAATGTAGGTGGGAGGTTAGGGAGGAAATTGAGAGACCCCTTGCATCATCTATAACTAAAGGTGAGGTGTCTGATGACTGGAGTGTGGTGAATGTTGTACTTTGACTTAAGAAAAGTTGTAAGGAGAAACTGGGAAACTATAGTCCTGTGAGTCTGACTTCGGTAAATTGTTGAAAGGGATTACAAAATATAGGATTTATGGACATTTAGAGAGGTAAAAACTGATTAAAGGATAATCAGCATAGTTTTGAGAGAGGAAAATTGTGTCCCACAAACTAGATGGAGTTTCTTGAGGAAGCTACCAAAAAGAAAGACTGAGGGCAGAGCAGTAAACATTGTTTATTTGGACTTCAGCAAAGCCTTTGACAAGGTTCCACATGATAGTAAAGTTAGGTCATATGGGATTCAGGGTGAGCTTGCCTATTGGATGCATAATTGGCTCAATGGCAGGAGAGAGAGAGAGCAATGGTGGAGGGCTACTTTTCAGACTGGAGACCTGTCACCAGCAGTGTTCCACAGAGATCGGTTCTGGGTCCTCTTTGGTTTGTCATTTATATAAATAATGTGGATGAGAAGAAGGGTCATGGTTAGTAAGTTTGCAGACAACACCAAAATTGGTGGTACTGTAGACAGTGAAAAGGTTTTCTAAGATTACAAAGGAATCTTGATCAAATGGGTCAATGGGCTAAAAACTGGCTGATGGCATTCAATCTGGATAAACATGAGGTATTGCATTTTTGGTACAACAAACAAGGGTAGGGCTTATACAATTAATGCTGGAGCCTTGGGCAGTGTTATAAAACAGAGGAATCTAGGGGACTAGGTTTATAATTCTTTAAAGTTTGTGTCACATAAACAGGGTAGTTAAAAAGGCATTTGGCACGCTTGCATTCATTGTTCAGTCTTTTTGAGTACAGGAGTTGGGAAGTCATGTTGCAGTTACACAGGATATTGGTGATGATTCGGAGATGCCGGTGTTGGACTGGGGTGTACAAAGTTAAAAATCACACAACACCAGGTTATAGTCCAACAGGTTTAATTGGAAGCACACTAGCTTTCGGAGCGACACTCCATCAGGATATTGGTGAGCACTCTTCTGGAATAATGTGTCCAGTAACTGGATGACCAGAACAGGAGGGATATTAAGCTGGAGAAGGTTCAGAAGAGATTTACCAGGATGTTGCTGGGTATGGAAGGTTTGAGTTAAAGAAAGGGTGGATAGCTTGGGACTTCTTTTCACTGGAGCTTAGGAGGTTGAGAGGCAACCTGACAGAAGTTTATAAAACAATGAGAGCTATCCTTGTGCATCTGGATGGAAGAAGTGCTCATGGGTTGGAAGGTACTGTCTAAGGAGCCTTGATGAATGTCTGCAGTGCATATTGTAGATAGTACAAGCTGCTGCTACTGACCATTGGTGGAGGGAGTGGATGCTTGTTGATGTGGTGCCAGTCAAATGGGCTGCTTCGTCCTAGGATGGTGCAAGATTCTTGGGTATTATTGGAGCTGCACCCCTGGCAGGTGGGGAGTATTCCATCACATTCCTGACTTGTGTCTTGAAGATGGCCGACAGACTTTGGGGAGCCAGGATGTTGGTTATTCATTGCATGATTCAGAGCCTCTGACCTGCTCTTGTAGCCACTATATTTATATGGCGAGTCCAGCTCAACTTCTGATCAATGGTAAATCCCCAGGATGTTGGCAGTGGGAGATTCAATGATAATGTTATCAAACATCAAGGGATGATGGTTAGATTCACTCTTGTTGATGATGATCATTGCCAGGCATTTCTATGCCATGAATGTGACTGGTCACTGGTCAATCTATTTTTGGATAGGGTCAAGATCTTGCAGTCTGTGTCTAAATGCAGCTTCAGTTTCTTAGGAGTTGCAAGTGGTGCTGAAAGTTGTTCAGTGAACATTCCCACTTCTGACCTTTATAATGGAGGGGAGGTGATTAATGAAGCAGCTGAAAGTGGTTTGACTGAGGATATGGCCCGGAGGAATTCCCGCAGAGGTACGCTGTTCTCATAAGGAGGAAGAGGCTGTAGCTTTAGAAGATGCTGTTGAAGGAATCTTGAGGAGTTCCTGAGTGCTGCCATTGTTTATTGTTGGTGGATAGGATACTCTGTTGTCCTGGATGATGTTGAGCTCCAGAAGTGTTGTTAGAGATGCAATGTGTAAAACTGTGAAGCCATCCCTAATAGTATAAAAATTCACATATAGGCCAGACAGCAGAGAGGGTCTGTAAACATCACTACACATCTAATAAGAGAAACAAATTTGAGTTTTGCACTTCAGCTTAACTTGATAGATTACACAAATCTAGTTTCACGGTTTCTCACTGGTTAAATTCCTAACCTGTGAACTGGTGATCAAACCTCATGCCTGTTGAGTTACCCTACATGAGCCAAAGTTCCCTGTCACTAATGTGTATCTGAACTCTAATGATTATAAGTCCACCCATAAAAAAATCTACTGCTGGTTCGTTAACCACATTTCAGGTTTCCTCACTAATACTCAATCTCTAGATGATGATAATAGCAGAGATACCCATCACCACACAAACCACAAGTTCCTGTTAACCCCATAGGATTACAATAAAATGTATTTTAATCAAGATTTTGTTTAAAAAGCATGAATTTAGGGCAGTGATACAAAAGTAGAGGCAAGCCTCTCATCCCAAGAAAAACAGAGAAATTGGGACTGCTCTGCTCGAAACAAAAGGTTAAGGAGAGATTTAATTCAAATTTTCAAATAGTGAAGGATTGTGAGAAAAAAATAAGGGAAGCTATTTCACTGGTAGGAGGATCAATAGCCAGAATATGACAATTAACAGAAGACCAAAGAATGATAATAAGGACTTATTTTTTTTTAAATTACAAAATTATAATCTGTAAAGATTTGTTTGAAAGGGTGCTAGCAAAAGATTCAATTATAGCTTTTGAAAGGAAATTGGATATACTTGACAGGCAAGCATTTACAGGGCTGTGGGAATGAGCTATGGGATTAATTGGAAAAGTCTTCCAAAAAGTTACATAAGCCTATTTGGACATTTCCTTTGCAGAAAAAAAGCCTTGTAATCTATTGTTAAAAGAAGAGATAAATGGTATTAGCAATTATACATGCATATTGTTGCAAATTTAAGGTGACAGCAGATGGGAATTCAAGAATCGCACTGCTTTGTTGTTAGCTTGGTAAGGGTGGTATCTCCGATTGCCTTGCGACTGGTACTGCTGTCCCTGCACACAAACTAAACCAGTCCCACAATGTTGCACAGCCATTTCAATGTCATAAGTGTTAATTATTGTCAAATGACTTTTTTGGCACTGCAATTAACAGGTACAAGTGTTGAGCCTCAGATTGTAATTGTTATTGGAGATTTAAACTGCAACAAAACAATGTTTCTTTTCCACTATCCTTTTTCTCTACCTGATTTAGTATTGATTTGATAGATTTCACAAACTTTTATTCTGCTTGTTTAGGAACACGGACTGTTGCATGTCCTGTTCACTCAGGTTTTCGCTCACCAGCTTCCCCCTCCTCCAGTGGTTTATAGCCAATAAATCAGATTCAGAACTGAAAACTCAATCGTCACTAGAGGGTGCTGTAGCTCTAATGCAATTGGGGTAATAGAAAAACTGCTAACGATTTGGGAAATTTATTCCAACTACAAGAAACTCAAAGCAGCAAGGAAGAATTTGGGTGCAATGATTACATTTACAGTATAGTTGATTCAGGTCGTATGGAACGGAAAGGTGCTTATTTCATGCTAAATATCTTCCTGCTCACATAATTTGGTAAATAAAACATCTATTCAGGGAGTAGAAAATGAAGCATTATTGAGTTGTTGCAATAGACAGATGAAGTCAAACAAGTCTTCATTTAAAATTTCCCATATGCGCAGGTACAGCAGGAGTGACCAGGAAAGGAAAACCTGAAACTTGCCTTATCACACCCTCAAGACATCCCAATGTGCTTGACAGGAATTAGTTACTTTTAAAGTTGTTGTTCAATATGCAAGTTCCAAGTGTCAAACCCTGGTTAGCTTTCCCCTTCCTAGACACTAGGTTTAGAAACACCCCAGCTCCCCAATGATCTGCACCACACGGTTGACAATTTAGTTACGTTTTGCCTGCTTCCCTGCATCAAATACTCCATTTAGTTAGTCAAGCCTAGAGGCAGAAAACCAGCCATGAATGAGGATTCTGGGTAATCCAAGATGGAGAACAGGGAAAATTTCTGGCTGTAACAGCTGCTCCTTTTTTGGAGGTGTTTTAGGTGTTGGAGGTAACTTCCTCGAATTCCAGGAGCAACAATTACTTTGGGGGAAAAAGTCAAAACAACAGCATTTTAAAAGGGAGAAGAACAGACAAAGGAAGCACATGGTGAGGTTATTGCAGGAGAGAGAGAGAGAGAGAGAGAGAGATAGAAAAGTTGAAGTTCTAAATTGGAGAAAGGCGAATTTTGACGGTATTAGGCGAGAACTTTCAAAAGCTGATTGGGGGCAGATGTTCTCCAGTAAAAAGGATGGCTGGAAAATGGGAAGCCTTCAGGAATGAGATAACGAGAATCCAGAGAAAGTATATTCCTGTTAGGGTGAAAGGAAAGGCTGGTAGGTATAAGGAATGCTGGATGACTAAAGAAATTGAGGGTTTGGTTAAAGATAAAGAAGGAAGCATATGTCAGGTATAGACAGGATAGATCGAGTGAATCCTAAGAGTATAAAGGAAGTAGGAGTATACTTAAGAGGGAAATCAGGAGGGCAAAAAGGGGACATGAGATAGCTTTGGCAAATAGAATTAAGGAGAATCCAAAGAGTTTTTACAAATACATTAAGGACAAAAGGGTAACTAGGGAGAGAATAGGGCCCCTCAAAGATCAGCAAGGCGGTTTTTGTGTGGAGCTGCAGAAAGTGGGGGGGGATACTAAACGAGTATTTTTCATCAGTATTTACTGTGGAAAAGGATATGGAAGATAAAGAATGTAGGGAAATAGATAGTGACACCTTCCAAAATGTCCATATTACACACAGGAGGAAGTGCTGGATGTCTGAAATGCATAAAAGGTGGATAAATATCCAGGGTTAGGATATCTAGTTGGCATGGATGGGTTGGACCGAAGGGTCTATTTCTATGTTGTACATCTCTATGACTCTAAGTGCATTTAAGAGATATTTTAATCAATTGACAGTCGTAGAGTAGTAAAGATAAGAATATACAACCGGTCAGACCATTGAAACCCATAACATATTGGTGGTCATGAGTCTGAAACAAAATCGGGTATAGCACCTCAAGACGGAGCATGACCATTCAGGAAGTATCCAGTCTCAATGTACCTTTTGTAAAACCAGGTTCAGGTAAACACTCTCCTCCCAGTCAATGTCTGGATCACCAAGACCAGGCAGCTTTTTGGAATCTCGGCGGTAAACTTCAACTTCAACCTGACAACACAACAGGAGAAGACAGAACCAAAACACAGTCATTTAATATTCCCAGATGGAATCATCCTGATCAGTCAAGTTACTGATTTGTGGTAATTTAGAGAATCATTTTTTTTTTTGCACATAGCATTCTGGGTTTTCTACTGATGTTTCCAAATAGATGGATGTTACAGAAAATTGTCACAGTGGTTGCAAAAGATGGAGCAGTGGGAATACAGATGTGGAATAGAGGTGGCATATTGTGAAATAAAACACTAACTATAGGGAAAGTATACTCAGCTTACGATAGTAAAATTAAAAAGGAATTGGCCTTGCTGTGCATAATAGAGACTATTAAAGGTAGCCATAGAGGCAAAACATTTAGCTTTCTTCGAGCTTGCATGGAAAGCAAGAGCAATGATAATATTAAACTTGTACAACAATCCAGGAGAACAGATATATAATAACTGTGGAATGACTGAAGTGACTGTCCAGGATGTTAGGGGTGTCAAATACAGCTATACAGCGAAACCTGAAGTTAATGTTCCTTCTACCCGACTTGGTCAAAGAGAATGAAGGCCTGATAAAAGGAGAATTGAGTTATTACAAAGAAATAATTAATGATGTGTTGTTCCATCAATTGGCAGGCTGATAGCAAGACAGGTCCAGAAAAGAAAGTGCTGTTTAAATTTTTTATTTTGACTATTTTAACTAAAAGCAAAACTATATAGTTTCACCATGAAATAATTTGGTCCAGGTACACTTAGGCTCCAACAATTCAAAGTCTGGATTAAGGATTATAATGTATTTTTCTCACATGGACATAGATTAGAACCCTCAGAGTCATGTTTTATCATCACACAAAGGTAAGGAGTTGTTCAAAGCACCTGTTGGACCGAGTTTTCTCTAATGACTGTACAAAAGTATTGTATTCTTTGTATACACTGGTGCTTTTGATACACAGACCACTTATGAATGTGGCAAAAAATCCAAGTCCTAAGGTTATTTGGAAAACGTAGACGCTAGTGGGCTTTTCTTTCCCAAACAGGGAAGGAAAGCAAGTTAACCTTGACGGTGTAGTATTCCCTACACAGGTTCAGTCAGTTCTGTATTATCTTGCCTCATTGTTCAGCGACTTTGGAACTTACTCTATTTACACTAAAAATACTGCTTGTTTACCACAGATACTTCATTGTGATGAGGACATTTTAGTACTAATCATGCACAAAAAAACTTCAGTCAGGATGTAACTTGATCTTTGGTTAGTACACAAATTATTCTAAATAATTTTTATTGCATTTTTTTAAAGGAACTGTCAGGGTGCTCAGGTAAGGGTAGTGCAGTAGTCGACATGGACTTCAAGTACGACTTTTGACAAGGTCTCCCATAGCTGACTAGTTAGGAAGCTAAGAGCCCATGGGATCCAGGGCAATTTGGCAAATTGTATCCAACATTGGCTTTGTGGCAGGAAACAGAGGGTAATGGTGGGAGGGAGTTTTTCTGACTGGAAGCCTGTGTCCAATGGCTATTTGTTGTGTACATTAATACATACCCTCTACATTCATGTATAGATGTATGATCAGCAAGTTCACTGCAGACAGGAATAGGTGGTGTGTGGAACAGCAAGGAGGGAAGAATTAGACTACAAGACAGTATAGATGGCCTGGTCAGATGTGAGAGGTGATGTTTTTGGAAGGACACATTCAATGGTTGGACCATAGGAAGCGCACAGGGTCAAAGGGACCTAGACATGCACGTCAATAGACTCTTGAAGGCAGCAGGACTGAGTTAGGGTTAAAAATAAAAGAGCATACACAATGTATTCCATGCCTTAATGAAGAAAGGGAACTAAGAGCAAAAATAGAATGATGATAAAACTGTGTTATGTTGGTTGGGCCACAGCTGGAGTACTGTGTGCAGTCTAGGAAGGATATGATTGCATTAGAGAGGATGTAGAAAAAATTCACCAGGATGTTGCCTGAGCTGGAGCAATTCAGCAATGAAGGGAGACTCGATAGGCTGAGGTTATTTCCCTTTGAATAGAGAAGGCTGGGAAGGAGTAGGTGGGGAAATCTGATTGAGATGTACAAAGTTCTGAGGGGCATAGACAGGACAGGTAAGGATAACTGTTTCCACTTAGTAGCAGGGTCAATAACCAGGGGGCATAGTTTTAACAAGCTGAGGAGCAAGTTCAGAGGTTTTAAAAAAGGCAACAGTATTTCACTCCAGGGTTGTGGGTATCTGAAACTCACTGCCTAAAAGGTTGGCCGAGGTCAGGACCCTAAAGACATTTAAGAACCATTTACATGAACCTGAATCACTATGGCATACAGGGATCGGACTCAAATGCTGGTAAACAAGATTAAAATGGATGGATATTTAATGATTGGTGTGAACACGTTGGGTCAAATCAGCCTGGTTCTGGAAAAACCAACTCATGAGTTGAAGCTTATGCCTCCACGTATGGAGGTCCCCCCCTTCCCCTTAGTATATAGCAAGATGCTGAGACAACAAAGCACCAAAATAAATCTGCAAAGTTTACATTTTCACATCTATCTACAGTCATAGGTCTAATAACTCTCTAGAAATACCTCACTGCATGGTTTGGCAAAATAATCCATGCAACCTATTCAATCACCACAGCCACAAACCAAATCAGAAGTAACCAGTTTAAGGGTGTGAATGTCTCCTGGAACAATACCTCCCAGATAACTTAACCCCCTCCATGACACATTGCAATGTCTGAAGTTATGACTCCAGCTCAATAATGCTGAGCTGCTGATGTGGTTGCTATGGAGTAATGCAGGGGATCACCAGACCCCAACATGCTATACGTCACCTGCTGTGCTATCTTTTCTTTAAAAAAATTAGATTTCAAGATTCAAACATCACTTAATAGTTATCTGCAACAAAATGTAGATTTATCTCATTACTCTAAATTTCATAACACTTAAGTCTCCTCAGTACCATTTAAACGCCTATCCCAGTTTAGATACAGCTGGTGTGTGGAACTGATGAGTCACATTGATGGATTGATGTTCTTTTTACTTAAAAAGATATTAACATACTGCATCAGTTAAATCAACAAGAAGGATAACCAGAAGTAAGTGACCAATCATTTGCTTCAATTGGAAAATAATTTAGTAGCCAAAAATAGTTGATGAGAAAAACAGAAATCTTTGAGCATATTATTTGTATTTGAAGTCTGAATACATTTGCTAGGAAATGTACATGTTGTCCAGTGCTAAATAATTACTATTCAAAGTAGAACTAATTAAAATCTGCAAGAAAGAAAACTTTAGCCATGTCCACAGTACAGCTCATGAATAATTATTCAAGTGCACATAATCCCTTGGCAATTACCAGAGAGTTGAATTCTCCATGCTACTGAATAATTTGCTTTTATTGGGTGGGTGCACTCCCTAAAAGGAAGCTGTATGGAGAAAAGATGATCCTTAAATTTAATGTTGTTTGCTGTCTAGCTGTGCCCAAAAATTTGAAAAGCCAGGGAATCTCATTATGCTAAAGATGCTGTACCTGTAACAATACTGTGTGTAAAACAAAAGGCAAAAAAATCAAGAGTGAAAATCTATTCAAAGTGGCAGTGGTGTAGAAGAGAGAGAGATTAGAAACCATTCTGGAGGTTTTTTTTAAAAAAAATGAGACAATCCTGAATTGCTGATCTTTTCCCATCATCCAGTATAACATCCCACAAATATACAGTATTGAAATTGCTGTGTTTGCTGCTCCATGTGTGATATACCATGGTGTTCCATGACTCAGCACATGCTGATATCACTGGCTCCACTGCACCTTGTAATTTGCCTCAAATCTATTCAGATCGTTTCCATCAAATTCAATTTTGGGGGGTTGGGAAGAGGAGGACAGGGATAACCACTCTACTTTATGGCTCAATAAATTTAAGTGAAGGCAATTCTTAAAAATCACATTAGAAGTGCTCAAACATTTTAATCTTAATCAGTACAGAATTTACATGCATCAAAACAATACGATCAGATTGGCAATCTGTCAAGATTGTCCTGAAATTTTCAGGAATTACTGATTTTTCAAAAAAGTAAAAACATAGCACAATTAGCAGTCATTTTACAGTGAATAGCAGGAGGAGAGTGGACTCCCTCATCTTTGGGATGACAAGGACATCATTTCCTGATAATAGAGACTTGAGGAATATTCCTTTGCAAATAATGAGTCTGTACTGTCAGATATGACCACAACATACGATCATTAAGTATGCTGACCACATCATTGCACTTATTTCCAAGAGCCCAACAGCAGAAACAGTATATTTTTAAAAAGCAATTCAGCTCATCAAGCTGCCTTTATCCAAGAAAGTAACAGGGACAGTAACCATGTGAGAGCTGCATTTAAGTTATTAAGGATGCTGCTACATTTAGATGTAGTCTAGATGACAGGGAGTGTCAGTTTCTTTATCCTGTTGGCAGACTGACTTTTGTAAATCTGCAATTCTGTGATTCTGCCAGTGTGAGAGAGTTATTTATAGCTATGTTTATAGAGCAGCTTTAATATAGTAAAACGTCGTAATGCATTTTGGAAGGATATAATCGGACAAAATTTGATATAAAGCCACAAAAATATACAAGACTATTGACCAGAAGCTTGATCAAAAATATCAGTGTTAAGGAGTGTCTCAAGATTGTTGATTAAGCTTTGAAAGTGAAGAACATTGTGGAAGAACATCTTTTTTAAAAAAAAGGAAAAAAATCTAAGTGTGCAAAGAAAACTAGAGCAATTCCATTGCTGTGAAATTCCTTTAGGAAAACACAACTGACCGGAGTTGTACAAGTTGCACAGCTTTGAAATGCCAGCCTGGTGTTGGATTAGGATTTCCTTCCATCTAATACCCATTAAGCAGCTTTCTTTCAACTGCACCCTCAAATCTCAGATGGAGTGGAAATGCAGTGTGGTTGCTAAAATGCTATTCAGGCATTCTGCTGAAATATCACAAGAGAAAGGAAATTGCTTTTGTTCATCTTACACAGACAAATATTAGCTAAGCAAAGGGAATCTCAAACAATGGTCAAATATACCTGAATTGTCCTGCCCAATTTACTTTATAGTTTATAATGTATTCCTTCCACAAGACAAACTACAAGTGTACTTAGGGCAAAAAAAAACCTTTTTACTCAGGATATTCATTGACGAGAGTGAATATAATAAGGTAATCTAATCTTTATCACCATGAAGAACTCCAAAGAAGAGTGTGTGTCTGGGACCTTCCAGTTTGACTTTAGTTTAGGGTAGCAATGCAAGAATAAAGCCATGTTGCTGCATGTATGGCCCATCTTTCAACAAGGTCTGGACTGATCTGACTGCTCAGCATTTGGTGTGGGGAGCTAGGTGGAGCTTGCTGTTGAACCTTAGTCTGCATGTGACATGCCTATTAGCTTTCTGCCAAAGAGAAGAGGGTGGGCATATCATGTAACAACTTAAACTACACTGAATGGAAGGTCTTGTACCGCTACAGGCACAGTCCCTGTTCTGAACTAGAAGCTTCAGGTCCTGTACAACTTCTATGAAACTTCGCATTTTTATATTCTATTCCCCTTGCAAGAAGCACCAAAATCACCACAATGACTCTGACCCCAAGTGAACTAACTACTGATCTGAATATATCGAAACAAAATGTAACAGTTTCTTCCCCGTTAGCTTTTATGAAAAGTTTTAATTTCATGAGGAGATTAAATTGATCAAATACAAAAATTACACCCAGGGAAAAGATTCCCTAGAAAGCTCTCTATTTAATCATTCCTTACTTGATATTTATTCATTTAAAAGGTATTGGAACAACTAATAAAAACTGAAAGGAAGCCAAAAGATTTGAATGTTCAATTAACAGCAAGTCATTTGAAAACTCAGAAAAACAAGACATGGACTAACTAACTAACATGAAACATCTTTAATTTCATCGCCTGTGCCTACCTGCTTGCCGTCACTGCTGTCTGGACCAACAAAGGTCAGCTTGCGACGTACGTAGAACAACATATCATCTTGTCTCGAGGCCCATTTCTCCATGAAGTAAGTCGAAAACATCCAGGTCCAAAAGACAATCCGGTCATCTTTGAAACAGCCTAGTAAGCAAATAAATGTTCTAAGTGGAAATCTGATAGGCAAAATGTTTAACCAATGTTCTATTAACCTCTGCCAACAGCTGTTCAACGCTGTTAGCACTATCGAATACATAGTTCTCAATCTTTTCGACAGTGGGCAAAACCAACCGAAAGGTCCATGTTTTGTTTAATAAGCAAAATTTGCTGTACAAGCTAATGGTTCTGAAGTGGCTCATATTAGTGTTGTATGGTGTCTTCATAGCACAGGTGTAGCCAGTCTCAGAGACAAGTTCTACTCTTAGGTTTAGGGGGAGATGTATTTGTATCAGCTCCCCAATGTCTGAGTAATTGTGTCTGACCAGATGTAGTTTTACTTATTGCTATTGTGCAGTAAATCTTATCTAAAAACAGTGCTCTTCCATAGATTTTATACACACCCACAAAAGAAAATCACAAACTGTTCAATTTTGTACAATAGCAGATCAAGAAAACAAATATTGGAGTTTGACTCTATCCAAACAAACCAAAGACAACTCTTACACATACAAGAGTACATTTACATGCATTTGACATCCAATAGCTGAAAGGCCCTTCATTTAACCCAGTGGTCTTTCCCCACTGCATCTGGCAGCAGCTGCCCCAAGCTGCAGTACATCCCTCAGCATATAGTCCTCGGCCTTGGATCGTTCCAGTCAGAGTCAACTCTTTGTTCTGGAAGACCAACTAATTTCAAAGCAGACCAAAGAGCACCTTTCAGCAAGTTGATGGTTTTCCAGACACAGTTTGTCTCTTTGCGTGTCCCAGGGAACAGCCCGTGGAGCCCAGTCTCTCTGTATATATTCTACAATGGTGTAGCCTCCGTTTACTAGTTAGGGAGCACTGGTGGCAATAAACTACCTCAAACAACCCTGACCTAGTACCACATACTGAGAGAGGTGGCAAATTTCACAAAATATAGCAGCTATGGTCATTTGGAAAAATACCACAGATCTGCAGTGCTGCAGATTTGACTGCCAACATGAGGAGAGGTCCAGTTGAAAAAAAATTGGAAGCATATAAGCTTACCATTTTAAAGAGTAGAACTGCTTTAATATGATGGGTAATTATACTTCAGCTCTTGACTGACATCAAGACAGTAACAGCTGTAGAAAACAGCAAAAACAAAGTCAAAGTGTGTGGTACTGGAAAAGCACAGCTGGTCAGGCAGCATCCAAGCAGGAAAGTTGACATTTCAAGCATAAGCCCCTCAATTCCTGATGAAGAGCTTATGCTCGAAACATCGACTCTCCTGTTCCTTGGATGCTGCCTGACCGGCTGTGCTTTTCCAGCGTCACACTCTTCGACTGCAACGCTCCAGCATCTGCAGTCCTCACGTTTCTTCCAAAAATCAACAGGGCAAGATCAACACTTCAAAGTCAAAACTGTATTCAGAAACTGGTTAAAAAATACTAGGACAAGACAGTGGGCCTGAAAAAGGAAGAAAAGCCAGCTATATTAATGAAATAGAAGTCTTAGTGAAGGAGGCTTTTTAAGGGAGTAATAGAGCTCCAATAGTAAAGAGCTCCATGGGATAAGGAAATAACTTTTTCAAATATAGTGCAAAGACCAAAAAGGGAAGATCTGGGAGCATAAGAGAGAGTGTATCATCTCAGAATGATCACAGCTGCCATCAACATTAGGCTCCACAATGAAACGGTCCTAAAATAAACTTAGACCAGGCTTACAGAATGACAAGTCTTCAGAATTTATTATAGCTGATAGTGAGGAAATTCAAAGGCATCTAGTGAAAGGAATCTAGCACAAGAAAAACCAGGAAAAATTAAAACTCAAATAGACAAGAACTCAGTAATTAAGCAGTGACTTCAGTGGGAAGATTTATAGAGCTGCAACCAGAGAACTACATGGTAATATTTGTGTAGAACAAAGTAGATAATGCCGTAGACCTGAAGAAGGGCTTATGCCCGAAACGTCGATTCTCCCACTCTTTGGATGCTGCCTGACCTGCTGCGCTTTTCCAGCAACACATTTTTCAGCAATGTTGTAGACCTCACTGGTGGGAATTCATTTATTTTACCCAGCACAAAGTAGGAAAACTGTCTTAGCTGCAGAAGATGTACAAACCCAAGAAAGCAGGAAGCCATCATGTTGATCATTAAAATACATGGTAAAACTCAGTGATCAGTGCAGAGGTATAGTAATACAAAGAAACATTTTTAAATGCAAAACCATGACTTATTATACAATATGTAGTAACAATTTAAAGCTTTTTAAAGGAGTATTAAAAATAAATTTTAAAAAAAGACTAGCAAGAGAATATCCTGCAATATTGCTCAAGGCACAGTCTAGCAAACTTGACATTCATTCAGTTTAAAACAGAATTGATTAAAATAGAAATCCAAGCTGAAAGAATAACAGATTTGAATCAATATTGAAATGGTAAGGTTTAAAATATCTTTATAATAATAAGATT
The DNA here is from genome assembly GCF_037043375.1 of Chiloscyllium plagiosum. Taxonomy (NCBI): domain Eukaryota; kingdom Metazoa; phylum Chordata; class Chondrichthyes; order Orectolobiformes; family Hemiscylliidae; genus Chiloscyllium; species Chiloscyllium plagiosum. The sequence goes on along the minus strand of NW_028270157.1, from coordinate 52,611,817 downwards.
AATCAGCACATCAACAGGAAAGAAAAGATAAACTACTTCCTAGCAGATTAAATGTCAGAAATGGACCACACAGCACTCAAGTCTAGACTTCAAACAGAGTCAAAAGGTTCATAGGAACAGCATTGTTTCAAAATTAAACAAACAGTCTGATGCTGACCAAGTTCATACACTATTATTTTCCAATTATGGATGTTACTCCTCAAAACACCAAAGCATGCAGACACTTTTGAAGCTGTCCTAAGAGATTTTGGTAAATAACTCAAGAACAAATAGAACTTTGGAGAAAGCTATTCAAAAATGTGCTGGAAGCAGACACCAACAACACTCAGACAGATGCAGAAAATACAACCATACTTCAATGAGCAGAGTCTCTTCACTTAATAAGATATGGGCACATGACCAGCTGAGCCCACAGTGAAAACTAGTTAAACATCTGATGCAAATGACCAGAGTCAGTGCTGCAGGATAGCAAAGCCTCATAAGCACAGACCATGTCCAGCTGTTACTAAGAAATACTACATTTGAAAAATTATATGCCTCCTCTAAATGAGATGCAGAATTGGGATCATAATCGCAGAACAGCCCAAGTACTGGTGGTCACTCAGAGGCCTACACAAAAGGACATTTGCGTTCTTTAGAAAAAAGATCATTGGAGAAGATACCAGAGGGATTCCTAGGGGAACTAACCAATCCTGATGAGCCAGAAGAAACAGAATATTTCTACAATTGGGGAGGTCCTGTTGATTTTGATTAAAGCAAAATACTGCAACTGGTGGAAATCTGAAATAAAAGAAATTCAGCAGGCCTGGAAATAGAAACAGTTAACGTTTGAATCCATTAGGACTCTTCTCTGTTCATACAAGGCTTGATACAGGAACAAAATGTTACAGTCCTATCAAACCATTTACTATGGCTGGAGGTGTTAAAGCTCACAGAAATAAGACTGCATGGTGTTCATGAAGTAACTACCTGAAGTTGTGAACTCCACAAGTTATGCTACTATGCCATGCAGAACTGTGGAAAATATACAGTTCACAATTATTTAATTTCACTTCAGAGCCTTCATGCAGGTCTCGACCTTCATGAAAAGAGTTCGAGGAGATTGCGATCCTCCTGAAGAGCAACTGGTCCAGAAGCAAACAGCTGTCCAATCCCCCCTCCAAACACAAATCATTATTGACCAACCCATTCAGGGACAACTAGAAGATGGGTTCATAGACCTTCCCAGTTTCACAGACAAATCCAAAAAGAAAGAATCCATTGAGATCACTCACATAAGTTAATAATATTAACCAAGGAGGAAGTCACAGATCTCACAGGACTGGTAAATATGTTCAATCCTCTGCTTTATAAAAACAGAGGAGTCAATGTCAGAGAGAGAGAAAGAGAGAGAGAGAGAGAGTGCTGAGTGAGCAGTAACCTTTCAGGAGCTGAGTGTCTGATAAAAGTTTTTTTTCCACCAGTCGAACAGTGACAGTGGGCAGCTGAAGGCTTGCAGCCTGAGCAACAACTCTAGGGAGGTTCGATGCATCTGATTCCATGGCAACCAGACCAATAGGTCACTGATTCAGGACATGGTCAAGACAACAAAACCACTCAATTATCCAGGATAATGTAAACAAAATAAAAAAAGGCAACAAAATCTTCCAATTAGACAGAGATTGCCTAGTCCAGAAAGCATGGATATTGCAAGGAAGGAAGTACTTAGCTCAACAGAGCAGCTGTCTTTCCGGAAAGAAATTCTTGAAGATTCAAAAGGTAACGGACAATTAACAATATCCTCTGAGAAGGATAGCTAGGAGGCAAAATTATCTTCCAGTAGAGAATACCAACAGATCAGAAGCAGGATCAACTGTCCTCAAGAGAGAGATCTACCATTCTTTAAAATCCAAAAAGAGTGTTTTTTTTAATATAAAATTAATTCCTGTGATGAGGGCATCCCTGGTTAGGCTTGCCCCTCCCTAGTTACCCTGAGGGCAGCTAAGAGTCAACCACATTACTGTGGACCTGGAGTCACAGGTAAGGATGGCAATTTCTTTCCCTAAGAGGCCATTACTGAACTGGCTGGTTATTCTGACAATTGACAATGACTTCATTGTCATCATTAGACCCTTAGTTCCAGATTTTTTAAACTTGAATTTAAATTCCACCATCTGCCAAGGCAGGATTCGAACCCAGGCTCCCAGAACATTACCTGTATCTCTGGATTAACAGTATTGAATTGAATTTATTGTCATGTATACCAAGGCACATTGAAAATCATCTTCTTGCGAGCAGTACAGGCAGATCACAGTTAAATAGCATAGATAGTAAATAATAGGTTAAAAGCGGCAAAAACAAAAACACAGGTACAGGCGAATGTTAAGAGTTGAAAGTCCATTCAGTATTCCAACAGTAGTAGGGTAGAAACTGTTTCAAAACCAGTTGGTGTGTGTGTTCAGGCATCTGTATTTTCTCCCTGATGGTACAGGTTGTAGAATAACATTGCCAGGGCAGGATGGATCTTTGAGAATGCTGGCAGCCTTTCCTTGACAGTGGGTCTGGGAGATTGGCCTTTTTGATTGTCTGCCACTCTCTGGTCACCAGTCTCTGTAACTGTCTCCGATCGTGAATGGTACAGTTGCCACACCAGGTAGTGATATATCCAGACAGAATGCTCTCGATGGCACACCTATAAAAAGTTGACAAGGGTATTCACCATCATGCCAAATTTTCTCAGCTACCTGGAGGAAGAAGAGACGTTGTTGGGCCTTTGTAACCAACGGTTCCACATGAAGAATCCAAAGAAAGCTTGTTGTGGATGACCACTCCCAGGAGCTTGACACTCTCCACTCTTTCCACCTCTGTGCTGTTAAATGTGTAGGGGAGCACGAGTAACATCCCGCTGAATGTCAATAACTAATTCCTTGGTTTGGCCGGCATTGAGAGCTAGGTTGTTCTCAGTGCACCATTTTTCCAGGTCTTCCACCTCCCGCCTGTAGTCTATCACCACCAGCTGAGATTCGACCGACTATGGTGGTGTCATCAGCGTCCTTCTAAATGTTATTTGGCGATGCAGTTGTGTGTATACAGTGAGTACAGCAGGGGCCTGAGTCCACACCTCTGGGGGAGCTCCAGTGTTAAGCGTTAGTGAGGATGAAATATTGGGCAGCAACTTTCACTGATTGTGGCCTGTGGGTCAGGAAACTGAGGATCCGGTTGCAGAGAGTGGGGCTTAATCTGAATTCACTAAATTTAGTAATCAGTCTCGAGGGGATAATAGTATTGAAGGCTGAACTGTTGTCAATGAGTAGGATTCTTACTTAGCTGTTCTTGGTGTCAAGATGTTCTAGGGAGGAGCGAAGGGCAAGTGATATGGCACCTGACATGGATCTGTTGGTCCGATAGGCAAATTGGAGTGGGTCAAGAGTAGTGGGGAGGCTGGAGTTAATTAATGCCATGACCAGCCTTTGAAAGCACTTCATGACCACCGAGGTTAGGGCCACTGGGCAGTAGTCATTGAGACAGGCTGCAAGAGCCTTCTTAGGCGCAGGGATGGCCCTCTTGAAACAGGCAGGGACAGTGGCCTGTTGCAGGGAGAGGGTGAAGATGTCCAAGAAGACCTCTGCCAGTTGATCTGCGCATGCTCCGAGTGCACGGCCTGGTACTCCGTCTGGTCCCATCGTTTTCCTTGGATTCACACAAAAGGAAAACTGATTTGACCTCTGATGCAGTGACTGTTGGGATAGGTTCATTAGGAGTTGTCAGAATGGGTGTTACCTCTCCACCGAAATTCTGCTCAAAACGAGCATAGAAGGTGTTGAGATGATCTGGGAGGGATGCGTCTTTGTCTGCTATCTTGCACTGTCTTTTTAGAACCGGTGGTTTCATTCAGTCCTTGCCATAGTCACCGGGTGTCTGTCTGGGTCTCTAGTTTGGATCGATATTGGTCCTTGGCTATCTTAATGGCTCTGTGAAGGTCATACTTGAATTCCTTATACTTGAGTGGATCTCCTGATCTGAAGGCCTCTCATGGTTTCTAGCAGATTCTGTATGTCCTGGAGTTTAGATTAGAGTGGTGCCAGAAAAGCACAGCAGGTCAGGCAGCATCCAAGGAGCAGGATGCCCCTCAGATGCTGCCTGACCTGCTGTGCTTTTCCAGCACCACTCTAATCTAAACTCTGGTTTCCAGCATCTGCAGTCCTCACTTTTGCCCTCTATGTCCTGATTCATCTAGCGTTTCCTGCTGGGAACACCCAGATTAACTTTCTCGGTATGCAGTCCCCCACATACTTGCTGATAAAGTCTGAGATGGTGGTGGCGTACCTGCGGATTGTTTGAACATGGCCCAATCAGCCAATTCCAGACAGCACCAGAGTTGATCCTCTGCCTCCTCCGACCAGCACTGGACCTGTAGGCCATCGTCTCCCCAATAGTGTAGAATAGTGCAAATTTCCTGGAATTTGGTATTTGTGACAGACATTTTTGGAGGGAAGGGGAAGAAAGACCGGATAGGAGTAAGAATATTACATGTGATTAAATAATGATTTAACTTTGAGGAATAAAACTCAAGAGACGTTATAGAAAGTAATGGCTCTGGACTTCATCTTACATGGACTTCTACTCAGGGCACACTGTCTGTATGGAGAAAAGGAATTCAACCCTAGCTTTTGGAGCAAGATGTTTATGAGCCTTCCAACCATAGTCGAAATCCTAAAATAGCTTAAATCAACATATTATACATGAGGACTGCTCTCAACACAATGAAAGCTTGCCACGTTTGGAAGTGTTGCTGGCTTGCCATTCATTTATTGCACACATCGGCTTTTCACCAATGATAACAGGAACACATGCAAATTAAATTTCATAATACACTTCCTAAAATGTGTTGACTCTAAAATTAAACATGGTAATATGTTGACTCAAATGTGCAATCCACAATTTCAGTTCACTTTCAGTAACTGTGGGACTGGTTAAAAAAACTGCAAGAACTGTGGATGCTGGAAATCTGACACACAAAAAACCAATTGCTGGAAAATCTCAGCAGATCTGGCAGCATCTCCAGAGAGAAAACAGAGCTAATATTTTGGGTCCAGTGACCCTTCCTCAGAAATGCTGAATTGGTTTGATGATTTCACACGTCACCAGTATTCACTCAGGACACCCAGCCTTCTGAGAACCTGGTAAACACAGGATCAACCTCAGATAGATATCGATCAAACCCGCAGCAGTGGGTCATTATTGATGACTGAAACTTTGCATGAAGCATGAAGACAACAATTGACTTGTTGAGCACCTTCAAGACATGCAAAGATCCCATGCCACTGCAAGATGCAGGAATGGCCTTTGTGATCTCATATTACTGCACCAACCCAAGAAATATGCATTTAAGGTGTAAAAATTAAAAATACAAAAATCCTCTTATTGGCAGATTTTGCATTCATTCCAATACAATTTATCCTAGAGAGTGTTAAATATTATATTTAATGCTTTTTAGTACAATAAATTGAGCCTTAGCAACTGTAAATGGCTATTAACTCAGAGCTGGATGCAAATTGCAAAACTGGTAGGTGTAATTAATGAGCTCTAGTTTTGAATCAAGTAGATTGTATCACTATATTAAGTACTTGCAAATTGAGGAACAGTCCTTTTTGTGTTGAGTCAACTTACATGTGTGAAACACATATTACAGTTACTTCTGCAGGAGACAAAAAAAAAAGTAATAAATCAGAATATTGACAGAATGTTGAAACTTCACTGCTATTTCGGGTCATCAAGTATGAGTACTGAAAGTTCGAGTGGCAGAGAACAATAAAGTTTGGTGACTGATGACCGACTGCAGCATTTACTGTGAGGAGTGCAATAAAGTGACAGACATTCTGTATAAACACAATCCAAATGGACCTTTGTGGGGATTTCACCAACTCTCAAATGCATCCAAATCCTTTTGGACAGCACTAGGACAGCAGGAAGAAGAAATAGGGTCACTTGAGTATAAAAGTTATACAGTCTGGGTAAGGGAATAGAGAGAAGTAAAATACTGTAACCCATACCCAAATCAATTACTTTTTCATTTAGTTACCACTTTCTTCCAATGGATTCCAAATTCTAGAAGATTTCATTTGCAGTGAAAAACCTTACGGTGTTACATATAGTTTGTGATTATGTCTCCTCCAATCAATGAGTGGATGTGTATTACAGTCAGTTAAGAAACATGCTCATGATATCATCAATGCATCATTTCCGGAAGGCGAGAGATTTCATGCTCCATCCTATCACAGTTCACTTGAAGCATGACACGACTAAAAACTTTCTCCTCTGCTGGAAAATTGTAGCTTAATATTAGCTCAAACACTGATGCACCAGAGGAATATATTGTTTGTATATAATAGTTAGTTGTCATAAATATCTTTGGATTCTTCGATGCCATGATATTCACACTTAGTTCTTACATTACAAAATGTAAAATACCCTGTTAGAAGGCAAACTCACATCTCCAAATAACTACAAGTTTCCATTCTGCAGTTAATAGAAGAGTAAGTGAGGTCCTAGTAGTCATAAACCTCACTTTGCTAATAATTCTTTATCTCTTATTTACATTAATGTTCTTATTATCTTAGTATAAAATGTTTCAAAGATCGTTGATCCCATCCTGTGTTATGTAATGTTTGCTCCTTCCCACATTTTGATCTTTTTAGAGAGAGCAAGTCCAAATTCAATTCCAAAATGGAATCTAAACATTGGAATTTTTTAAAACATAACTATAGCGCTATTACATAGACTGGAATTGAGAGAAAGTACATAATATGGCATTAATCTGTTAAAGTTACACTGAAAAGGATGGTTTACACATGCATATTAATGGCAAAGTAATAAACAAACAAGCCATAAATTAGGAGTACTTGTTATATGAACAGAACATGTCAGACCTTATACTGATGAGCCATGTTATACAAAAGGGCATGTTTTTAATGAACTGCGTCAAACAATAAATCAGAACACTAAGAAAGGATGGCCTGCCCAGGTATAAAATCTCTAGGGAATTCAGTACAGGTCATTCTGCTATAATGAGTGTTGCGTTAACGCAAATTCACTAACACGGTTGACAAATTGGGGAGTGTTTCTCAAGTGCAAACCTTTTAAAATGGTGCTGCCTGTAACACAATTACATCACCAACACTTTAAGCACTGTTTCTCAAACGTGATTTTTCTATAATGTGGGGTTGCTCAAGAATACAACCAGTGCCTTGTAGAACAACAACCTGTACTCTAAATTAAGGAATCCATCCTGAAAAAGGTGTCCAAGACCAAGTTAAAAATCACAACGCCAGGTTATAGTCCAACAGGTTTAATTGGAAGCACACTAGCTTTGAGCGTCGCTCCTTCATCAGGTGGTAGTGGAGGGCTCAATCCTAATTTACAGAATTTATAGCAAAAACTTAGTGTGATGTAACTGAAATTATACATTGAAAAATTGATTGTCCGTTAAGCCGTTCATCGATAGTTTCACTTCTTGGGTAAATCACAAAACCTTTTTTTAAAAAAGTTGCATTCTCAGGCTAGCTGTTAACAATGGTGATAGCTAGACAATATGTTGAAGGTGTTGGCCCCCTGTGTTCTCTGTCTATGTCATGATGTTTAGATTGATTCTAATCTAAAAAGTGAGAGAATGGAGTTTTACATGAATGCATGCAGTTTTTGAGCAAAATACAATGTAACCCTGAAAGTACAAATTCATCCCACAAAATGTGTGCATGTGGGTCTTTGTGTGTGTGCGCGTGTGGGTCTGTGTGTGTGCGTGTGTGTCTGGGTTGGGGGTTGAGAGTGAGTGTGCGAGAGTGAGAGTGAGTGTGTGCGTGTAGTGAGTGTAGAGTGTCACCTGTAATGTGACATGAACCCAAGGTCCCGGTTGATGCCCTCCCTATGGGTACCGAACTTAGCTATCAGCCTCTGCTTGGCCACGTTTTGCTGCTGCCTGTCCCGAAGTCCGCCTTGGAGGATGGTCACCCGAAGGTCCGAGGTCAAATGTCCTGGACCACTGAAGTGTTCCCCAACTGGGAGGGAACCCTCCTGTCTGTTGATTGTTGTGCGGTGCCCATTTATCCGTTGTCGTAGCCTTTGCTCGGTTTCCCCAATGTACCATGCCTCTGGGCATCCTTGCCTGCAACATATAAGATAGACAATGTTGGCTGAGTTACATGAGTACCTGCCATGTACAAGGTGGGAGGCGTCCCCACACGTAATGGTGGTATCTATGTCCACACTCTGACATGTCTTTCAGCGCCTACCATGACAGGGTTGTATGGAGTTGTCCTGAGAGCCGGGTAGCTTGTTACGAACAACGATCTGTTTGAGGTTTGGTGGTTGTTTAAAGGCAAGTAGTGGAGGTGTGGGGAAGGTCTTGGTGAGGTGCTCATCCTCATTGATAATGTGTTGCTGGTCACGAAGAACATGGCGTCGTTTTTCAGCTCCTGGGAAATACGGAACAACGAAGGGTACCCTGTCAGTTGCAGCATGTATCTGTCTCCTGAGGAGGTCATTACGGTTCCTTGCTGTGGCACGTCGGAACTGGCGGTCGATGAGTTGGGCATCGTACCTCGTTCTTGTGAGGGCATCCCTGAGTACTTCCAGGTGTCCATCAAGTTCCTCCTCATCGGAGCAGATCCGGTATATGCGTATGGCTTGTCCATAGGGAATGGCTGTTTTAATATGTTTTGGGTGGAAGCTGGAGAAGTGTAGCATTGTGAGGTTGTCTGTGGGTTTGTGGTAGAGTGTGGTGCTGAGGTGTCCATCCTTTATGGAGGTGCATGTGTCCAAGAATGAGACAGATAGTCAAGAGTAGTCCATGGTGAGTTTAATGATGGGATGAAACTTGATGTCACTGTGTAGTTTTATCAGTGACTCCTCGCCATGGGTCCAGAGGAGGAAAATGTCATCAATGTACCTGGTGTACAATGTTGTTGGAGATCCTGCATAGAGGAGTCTTGTTCGAACCTGTGCATAAAAACGTTGGCATATTGGGGTGCAAATTTGGTCCCCATGGCTATTCCATGTGTCTGGATGAAGAACTGGTTGTCAAAGGTGAAGACCTGATCAAGGATAAATCGGATGAGTTGTAGGATGGTATTTGGAGATTGGCAGTTGTTGGTATTGAGTACTGAGGCTGTTGCTGCAATACCATCATCGTGGGGGATGCTGGTGTCCTCCAAGGTGGACTTCAGGACAGGCAGCAGCAAAAATTGGCCGAGCAGAGGCCGATAGCTAACTTCGGTACCCATAGGGAGGGCCTCAACCTGAACCTTGGGTTCATATCACATCACAGGTGACCACCATTGCACTACACACACATACAGATGCGCACACAGACACCCACATACACCCTTACAAACACACATTCCCACACTCTCACATGCACCCCCTCACAGACTTAAGACACTCTACACTCACCACACACACACACACAATCCCCCAACCCAGACAGACAGACAGACAAAGACCCACTTGCACACATTTTGTGGGGTGAATTTGTACTTTCAGGGTTACATTGTACTTTGCTCAAAAACTGCATGCATTTATGTAAAACTCCGTTATCTCACTTTTTAGATTAGAATCAATCTAAACATCATGGCATAGACAGAACACAGGGGGCTAACGCCTTCAACATATTATCTAGCTATCACCATTGTTAACAGCTAGCCTGAGAATGCAACTTTTGGGAAAAAAAGGTTTTCTGATTTACACATGAAAGAAGTGAAACTATGGTATCAAACAGATGAAAAACTTAACAGACAAATCAATTTTTCAACATATAATTTCAGTTACATCACTAAATTTTTGCGATAAATTCTGTGTGTTAGGTAACTATTAGATACAAGACAATGCTGAAAATTTAGTTTCCTGCAGAAAGTTTGGTACACATCATGACAGTAGTCGAAATAGATGAAGATGGAATTAAATTATCAATAGAAATCAATAACGTAGAAATCGCAGCTTATCATTGTGGGACATATTCAGATCCCATGAAACAGAGGAGCTCAAAAGGTAATCTTCAAAAGAAATATCATTCACAATAGAGTTCTACCAGGGACTTGAGTTCATTGTTCAACTATTGGATGGGTCTCTCAACAACACCAGAGTGAAACTGCACAGTAACTGCTTTTGCTATTTGAATTCATGTATCGCTGGACATCGGAGTGCATCTGGGAAAATTAACAAACAGTGAAATTCACAACTGACCTTGGAGGAACTGTTTGGGCGAAGTTCACAGCACAGAATCAGATAAGTTAATTCTTTTAAGTAGCCTACAGAAAGTCTGCAGTAGAGAGTAGAGTAGGTTCTTGCTCGATTATATGTTTTTTGCGATGTGTCTCTTGATTAAAATATAAGCCATAGCTATTAATCTAACCTGGGGCAGTGTTTTGTAGAGGAATAAGATGGTGTTATTTTCTGGGTCTGTAGATCGTGAAGGAGCAAAAATGGCCTTTAGTAGAGCAATATGTGCTTCTTGTCAGATGTGGGAGTTCAAAGAGTATTTAAGGGTGACTGCGGATGATATCTGCAATAAATATCAGTTGTGAATCTTATCAGATCGAATGGATTGGTTGGAGAGTCAATTAGAAGCAATGAGGAATTTACAACAGCAACCGTATGTTAATGGATGGCAGTTATAGGAAGGGGAGGTGGGGAGTCTCAGATACAGTCAAATAGATGGGTCAACTCCAGGAAAGGTAAGAGAGATAGGCACCTAGTGCAGGTGTGTTCTGTGGCTATACCCGTTTCAAACAAGTATGCTGTTTTGGAAAATGTAGGGGGTGATGGATTCTCAGGGGAACGTAGCACGAACAGCCATGTTTCTGGTATTGAGACTGGCTCTAATGCAATGAGGGGTATGTCGGGTTCCAAGAGATCAACTGTGTTAGGGGATTCTCTAGTCAGAGGCACAGACAGACATTGCTCTGGCCAGAATGGTGTGTTGCTTCCCTGGTGCCAGGATCAAGGATGTCTCAGAGGGTGCAGAATGTTCTCAACTGCGAGAGGGGCCAGCAGGAGGTCATTGCTTCCAACGTGTACAATGACATAGGAAGGGAAAAGGTTGAGATTCTGAAGGGTGATTCCAGAGAGTTAGGCAGGAAGTTAAAAAGGAGGTCCTCGAGAGCAGTAATATCTGGATTACTCCCGGTGCTACGAGCTAGTGAGGGCAGGAATAGGAGGATAGAACAGATGAATGCATGGCTGAGGAGCTGGCGTATGGGAGAAGGATTCACTTCTTTGGATCACTAGAATCTCTACTGGGGTAGAAGTGACTTATACAAGAAGGACAGATTGCACCTAAATTGGAAGGGAACTAATATACTGGTAGGGAAATTTGCTAGAACTGCTCAGGAGGATGGGACCCTGGGAGATAGTGAGGAAAGAGATCGATCTGAGATGGGTACAGCTGAGAACAGAAGAGTCAAACAAACAAACAAAGTCAGGGCAGGCAGGGACAAGGTAGGACTAATAAATTAAACTGCATTTATTTCAATGCAAGGGGCCTAACAGAGAAGGCAGGTGAACTCAGGGCATAGTTAGGAACATGGGACCGGGATATCATAGCAATTACAGAAACATGGCTCAGGGATGGGCAGGACTGGCAGCTTAATGTTCCAGGATACAAATGCTACAGGAAGGATATAAAGGGAGGCAAGAGAGAAGGGGGAGTGGCATTTTTGATAAGGGATAAGGAGGATATTCCTGGAAATACATCCAGGGAAGTTATTTGGATGGAACTGAGAAATAAGAAAAAGGGATGATCACCTCATTGGGATTGTATTATAGACACCCTAATAGTCGGAGGGAAATTGAGAAACAAACTTGTAAGGAGATCTCAGCTATAAGAATAATAGGGTGGTTATGGTAGGGGATTTTAACTTTCCACACAGACTGGGACTGCCATAGTGTTAAAGGGTTAGATGGAGAGGAATTTGTTAAGTGTGTTTAAGAAAACTTTCTGATTCAGTATGTGGATATACATACTAGAGAAGGTGCAAAACTTGACTTACTCTTGGGACAGCACAGTGGTTAGCACTGCTGTCTCACAGCATCAGAGACCCAGGTTCAATTCCCACCTCAGGCAACTGTCTGTGTGGAGTTTGCACATTCTCCCAGTGTCTGCGTGGGTTTCCTCCAGTTTCCTCCCACAGTCGAAAAATGTGGTTAGGTGAATTGGCCATGCTAAATTGCCCAGAGTGTTAGGTTAAGAGGTAAATGTAGAGGAATGGATCTGGGTGGGCTGCTCTTCAGTGGGTCGGTGTGGACTTGTTGGGCCGAAGGGTCTGTTTCCACACTAAGTAATCTAATCTAATCTAAAAATAAGGCAGGGCAGGTGACTGAGGTGTCAGTGGGGGAGCACTTTGGGGCCAGCAACCATAATTCTATTAGATTTAAAATAATGATGGAAAAGGATAGACCAGATCTAAAAGTTGAAGCTATAAATTGGAGAAAGGCTAATTTTGATGGCGTTAGGCAAGAACTTTCAAAAGCTGATTGAGGACAGATGTTCTCAGGTAAAGGGACGGCTGGAAAATGGGAAGCCTTCAGAAGTGAAATAACAAGAATCCAGAGAAAGTATATTCCTGTCAGGGTGAAAGGGAAGGCTGGTAGGTATAGGGAATGCAGGATGACTAAAGAAATTGAGGGTTTGTTAAGAGAAAGAAGGAAGCAAATGTCAGGTATAGACAGGAGAGATGGAGTGAATCCTTAGAAGAGTATAAAGGAAGTAGGAGTATACTTAAGAGGGAAATCAGGAGGGCAAAAAAGGGGACATGAGATTGGATTCTACTTAATTCTATTTGCGAAAGCTAAGGGTTTTTACAAATATATTAAGGACGAAAGGGTAACTATGGAGAGAATAGGGCCCCTCAAAGATCAGCAAGGCGGCCTTTGCGTGGAGCCGCAGTAAATGGAGGAGATACTAACCGTGTATTTTGCATTAGTATTTGCTGTGTAAAAGAATATGGAATACATAGACTGTAGGGAAATAGGCAAACACCTTGCAAAATGTCCATATTACAGAGAAGGAAATGCTGGATGTCTTGAAACACATGAAGGTGGATAAATCCCCAGGACCTGATCAGGTGTACCCAAGAACTTTGTGGGAAGCTACAGAAGTAATTACTGGACCACTCGCTGAGATATTTGTATCATCGATAGTCACAGGTGAGGTGCTGGAAGACTGGAGGTTGGCTATGTGGTGCCACTGTTTAAGAAGGGTGGCAAGGACAAGCCAGGGAACTATAGATCAGTGAACCTGATGTCAGTGGTGGGCAAGTTGTTGGAGGGAATTCGGAGGGACAGGATGCACATGTATTTGGAAAGGCAAGGACTGATTCGGGATAGTCAACATGGCTTTGTGCGTGGGAAATCATGTCTCACAAATTTGATTGAGTTTTTTGAAGTAACAAAGAGGATTGATGAGGGCAGAGCAGTAGATGTGATCTATTTGTGCTTCGTTTGACAAGGTTCCCCATGGGAGATTGGTTAGCAAAGTTAGATCTCACTGAATACACGGAGAACTAGCTATTTGGATGCAGAACTGGCTCAAAGTTAGAAGACAGAGGGTGGTGGTAGTGGAGGGTTGTTTTTCAGACTGGAGCCCTGTGACCAATGGAGTGCCACAAGGATCGGTGCTGGGTCCATCGTAATTTATGTAAATGATTTGGATGTGAACATAGGAAGTATAGTTGATAAGTTGCAGAAGATACCAAAATTGGAGGTGTCGTGGAAAGCTAAGAAGGTTACCTCAGTGTACAATGGGACTTTGATCAGATGGACTGATGGGCCGAGGAGTGGCAGATGGAGTTTAATTTATATAAATATGAGATGCTGCATTTTGGAAAGGTAAATCAGTACAGAACTTATACATTTAATGGTAAGGTCCTGGGGAGTGTTTCTGAACAAAGAGATCTTTGAATGCAAGTTCATTATTCCTTGAAAGTGGAGTTGCAGGTAGATTGGATCGTGAAGGCGGCATTTGGTATGCTTTCAGTTATTGGTCAGAGTATTGAGTACAGGACTTGGGAGGTCATGTTGCAGCTGTACAGGACATTGGTTAGGCCACTGTTGGAATATTGCATGCAATTCTGGTCTCCTTCCTATCAGAAAGATGTTGTGAAACTTGAAAGGGTTCAGAAAAGATTTACAAGGATGTTGCCAGGGTTGGAGGATTTGAGCTATAGGGAGAGGCTGAACAGGCTGGGTTATTTTCTCTGGAGCACTGGAGGCTGAGGAGTGACCTTATAGAGGTTTACAAAATCATGACGGGCATGGATAGGATAAGTAGACAAAGTCTTTTCCCTGTGGTTGGGGAGTCCAGAACCAGAGGGCATAGGTTTAGGATGAGAGGGGAAAGATATAAAGAGAGACTTAAGGGGAAACTTTTTCACAGAGGATGGTGCATGTATGGAATGAGCTACCAGAGGAAGTGGTGGAGACTAGTACAATTGCAACACTTAAAAGGCATTTGGATGGATATATGAATAGAAAGGGTTTGGAAGGATTTGGGCCTGGTGCTGGCAGGTGGGACTAGATTGGGTTGGGATATCTGGTCGGCCTCGACAGATTGGACTGAAGGGATCGGTTTCCATGCTGTACATTTCTATGACTCTAAGTCATTTAAGGATCACATTTGCATCGAGGCAGGCGGACAGACGAAGGGGTGGAAGTAAGCACGTTACTCCTCTTGACGTTTTGTGCAATTTTGTTATCAAATCTGGGGATGCAATATTGCAGTCACCAGACCATTCAAAAGAATGTGGAATATGCTTTTCTGTGGATGGAGAGGAAGGTGATCTGTTGTAGAGATGATTCTAACTAAAGAGTGGGCTCCTTACAATAATGCTTTAGTTAAAGTGAGTAGGAATGAACTTGAACGGTGTTAGATATCAACAACAATGAATGAAACAACTTTTAAAAAGTGATTTGATTGTGGTTCAAAGGATAACTTTATAGAATTATCACTGATTTAATTATTACCAATATGAGGTTTACTTTTCAAATATCACAATAGTAATCACTTAGACCAACAGTGACAGTTGACATTTTTTATTCCGAGAGCAACTTGACCCCTATTTTAGGGAGTACTTTTTCAGGCTTCAGAGATCAATTTATGTGCTGTGATCTACATTAAATCTGGCTACTGTTGTATCAGTGAAAACAGTACAGCCCTTGGTACAAGCCATTCCCATCTTTGAACACGTCTATCCCCATACATTAACAGCGCAAAGGTGGAATTGGCAGAGAGTGTCAAGCTCCTGGGAGTGGTCATCAACAACAAGCTTTCTTGGACTCATGTGGATGCACTGGTTACAAAAGGCCCAACATCACTTCTTCCTCAGGCAGCTGAGGAAATTTGGCATGACGACAAATACCCTTGCCAACTTTTATCGGTGCGCCATAGAGAGTATTCCGTCTAGATGTATCATTACATGGTGTGGCGACTGTACCATTCAAGAGCGGAGATGGTTACAGAGAGTGGTGAACTCAACCCAGACAATCACAAAGGCCAACCTCCCTTCTATAGAATCCATCTACCAGATCCACTGTCAAAGAAAGGCCGCCAGCATTCTCAAAGATCCATCCCTCCCTGGCAATGTGTTTCACAACCTCTACCATCGGGGAGAAAGTACAGAAGCCTGAACACACACACCAGCCGGTTTTGAAACAGTTTCTACCCTACTTTTGTTAGAATTACTGAATGGACTCTCAAACTCTTAACATTCACCTATACCTTTTTTTATTTTTGCCACTGTTTACCTATTATTTACTTATCTGTGCTACTTAGCTCTGATCTCCGTGCTTTTCACTGCCTCAGTACACATGACAATAAATTCAATCCAATTTGAAACCTCAGATAGTGGCGCACTCACCTCCAGGTCAGAAAGGTCACATTCCACTTTACAACTTGAACATGATGTAGGCTAACACCCCAAACATCGTGTTGATGATTTTGATTTGATTTCAATCACAAATGAATTGGAAATTGTGTCCAGCTGGCTAAAAAACCATCACCATGCCTAGTCCTGTTTTCTCAACTCTTAATATGTTCAACCTTCTGGGGTGGAAGGGATGGATGGATTATACCATTCAAAATAATAGCAACTTATGCATTAACCTGCATCACATGATAGATGCAGGTTAATGGATTCCAGAACCACGGTGGCTGAGTGGTTAGCACTGCTGTCTCACAGCACCAGGGTCCCAAGTTCGTTTCCAGCCTCGGGCGACTGTCTGTGTGGAGTTTGCACATTCTCCCGTGTCTGCGTGGGTTTGCTCTGGTTTTCTCCCACAGTCCAAAGATGTGCAGATCAGGTGAATTGGCCATGGTAAGTTGCCCAGAGTGTCAGGTTGCATTAGTCAGAGGGAAATTGGACTGGGTGGGTTACTCTTCGGAGGGTTGGTATGGACTGGTTGGGCCGAAGGGTCTGTTTCCAAACTGTAGGGAATCTAATCTTATCTGGTGCACAGGAAGAGATGATAGGCAATCTCATTGAAACAGACAGGATTAAGGGATTTGACAGGATAAACAATGAGAGGATTTTACCCCTCTTGGTAGAGTCTAGGACAGGGCAGAGTCTCAGAATTAAGAGCACCAGCTTAAGACAGAGATTGTGAGAATTTTCTTCTCAGAGGGTTGAGTATCTTTGGAAGTCCTGGCCCCAGAGAGCTATGGGACAAACGCCTTTGTGTGTATTCAAGGATGAGAGATAGTTCTTGCTTAGTAGAAAAATCATGGGTTACAGGGAAAAAGCAGGAATAGTGGATCAGCCATAATCCTATCGAATGGTGGAGCAGGCTCAGTGAGCCAAATGGCCTACTCCTGTTCATATATCTCATGGATTTATGATCTTCGAGACTTACGGAAGACATGGAAACAAATCCTGTATTCCAGACCCAATTTCTCATGGAATGTCCTGCCCATGCATTCAAAGATTTTCACGTTGTGAATCAGCCTGTTTAGTTACAAAGATCTGTGGCAGACACTAGTGATCAAGTAAACTTTACCCTAAATGGAGGGACAGCTGATAATGCTGACAATAGGAGTCCATGCCACACTGTCAGAGGTATTAAACTGGCAGCTTGCCAGCTCTCTCAGGGAGACTTAAAAGATCCTGTGACATTATTTCAAAAGGTGACCACAGACATTATTCCTATTGCCCTGGCCAATATTTATCCTACACTGGAGGTATAATATGATTCTATTGACTAACATCTCCAGATCAGATTACACTCCCATTCGGGAAAGCTTGCTGTACAGAAATTGGCTGCCAAGTTTCCTACATTAAAACAGTGACTACAATTCACAAGTATTTAATTGGGTGTAAGTGTTGAAAGATAATATATAAATTTAAGCTTAAAAAAACCTCTCCTTTACTTTTGTTTCAAAAAGGAAGAGATTTATTTCTATAATTGCAGTAACTGTCAAAAATGCTCACTTTACAGGATCTGATCAGAAACTTTTATTAGCAAACTTTAGATAATAGAGCATATTAGAATCTCCTTTGCAAAATCTCTGAGGCATATATCTAATGAAGGGCTTACACCTGAAACGTCGACTCTCCTGCTCCTCAGATGCTGCCTGATCTGCTGTGCTTTTCCAGCACCACACTGACTGATCTCCAGCATCTGCAGTCCTCGCTTTCTCCTGGAGGATTGCAGGAAGTGACATGATTTGTCCTGGGAGCTGACTGATGGAGACAACTTGTTGCTTATCAAATATCAATGAGTAAAACTAAAAAAGTGGGAGTTTGGGGAAAATACTGTCGTGGTGCAGTGGTAGCGTCCCGACCTCTGAGCAAAGAGGCATGTGTTGAAGTCCCACTTACTCCAGAGTTGTGTAATAACATCTTTGAACAGGTTGAGGAGTAAATATAAAAGGCTACCCAGTCACCTCAGAAAGGGCTTTCAGAGATTCCAGCTGGTAGTGAGCTGGGACTTAACAGTGTGGGAGCTAGGTTTTAGAATGTTAAGCGTTTTCCTTTTGCTTTTATCCTAGAGTTAGGTAAAATCAGTCATGCTGCGGAAATTTCAATGACTGATTCTACTAGCCTCCCAGTGAAATAATGCATGCAGA
Source organism: Chiloscyllium plagiosum (assembly GCF_037043375.1). Taxonomy (NCBI): domain Eukaryota; kingdom Metazoa; phylum Chordata; class Chondrichthyes; order Orectolobiformes; family Hemiscylliidae; genus Chiloscyllium; species Chiloscyllium plagiosum. The sequence goes on along the minus strand of NW_028270157.1, from coordinate 52,593,729 downwards.
AATTGTGAACACACGCAGTTTCACAGCCATCTATTAATTGGCACAACTGTGTGCTGGAGGGAAACAAACTAACCGTAGTGGCTTCAAAGACTTGGGAGAAATTAATTACAGCTTCCAGGAAGAGATTTCTTTAAGCTCCACATATTGTGAAAGTTATCTAGTTTCATCAAGTGATAATTAACTTAATCTGAACAACTACACACACAAGAGCAGTTCTTGTAGAATGTCAGAGTCCCCTACACTGTGTGGAAGCAGGTCATTCGGTCCATTGAGTCCACATCTACCCTTGGAAGAGCAGCCCATCTAGACACACCCCCTACCCTATCTCTGTAACCCACATTTCCCAGAACACCTGCGAGTTAAGAAAAAGTGGACTTTTGGCAAGAGTCTGGAAACTCCCATCAAATCTATTGGAGAATGGGGTTATGACCACAGTGCTTTTTGTGGGATCTTGCTGTGCACATGTTGGTTGCCCCTTTTGTCCTGTATTACACCACTTCAGAAATTTGGAACATTCTGATATTGTGAAAATTTTAGATTGACAATCCTCTTTTTAATATTCAAAAAGATGTTGGATGTCAGATGCAAAAATCATTTGGGACTGGATGCTAATTTTTTGTAATCCTTTCCTTTTAAAGCAAAGTTGGTTTTTTTTAATTAAAATTTAGATTTCGTTGTATTTTATCTTTTATGTCAAAGGTAAACAGTTTCTCTGAGATCCAGCATCCTTTTCATTCAGATTGCTAACTAGTCAGCTATGAACACAGTCACCCCGTGCCTCCACAAGCACTTTAACATTTATATTTGTTGTCTTTTCTCAAAAAAAAATTTTAATTGAGAGTTTTTGCACAATTACAAAATTGCTACCAAAAAGCATAACGGTCTTATAGCAACAGTAAACAAACTACTACTCTATTCCACAATTTAAAAGAATAAAAAAGAAAAAACCTACGCAAACTGATTTATTAGATAACTAAAAAACACAAAGTTAAACCAAATTGAACCAAGGCAAATTAAATTAAAGTTAAGTTACAACACCACGCAATCCGACCAAAGCTCCCCATCACCAGGAGCATTAGTAAGCAAACCGTATTTGTTCAGAATTCTTCTTCCCAGGGTCCCCCAGCCCCTGGGAAAGAGGGTGCTGACAGAGGGTACCAGTGGATCGAAGTACTCTGCTCTCCACTTCCAACTAATTAGGGACTAACCATTAATGCAGTATTTTTCTGTATAAAGTCCCTAATCTGAAAACAACAAAAAAAAAGGTCCCTCTTAGATAGCTCATATTTCTGGCTTAACTGATCGAAAGGCATCACGACCTGCCAGTCAAATAAATCTCCCAAATAGGAAACTTGTCTAGACTCCCAAAGCCTAAATCCAGAATCCATCCATTCCCGGCCGAAATCCTAACATTCCTACTATGGGAGTACAAGGGGAAGTCTTTTGTAAATTGCCCTCACTTTTGTTGCATCATTCTAACAGTTGCTTTAACTGTGTTAAGGACAATCTGGTTTCTGCAATGGTCCATAAGTCCTCATCTTGTCCATAAACAACAAATTAATGAGGAGCCATTTTGCCTGGGAGGTCTCTGTGTCCTGCCAAATTGATCTCGGGTCCTGGCAAGCCTAATTAGCCACATAGGATAGTAGGAAACTCAATTGATATTTTTTAAAGTCTGGAAAATCCACACGCCACCAGCCCCGTACCCCCCCCCCCCAACACACAAAAACCCCTGCAGGAGCGGCAATTTGGCAAGCTTAATAAGAGGCCGCCTATGATGCCAGGTAAAATAGCCAAGCTAACTGTTAAGCCTCTATAGCACCTGTCTAGGCAGCAAAGGGAGCATTCCCATGGGATATAATAAAGGAGGAAGAACATTCACTTTGACCAGAGCTATTCTACCTGACCAGGATATCGGAAGATCCTCCCAGTGCTGAAAGTCCTGTCTTATCTTCTCTAGCAACTGCACAAAATTATTTTTATATAATTGATTGAAGGTCAGGGTGATAAAAATGCCTAAATACAGGAAACCTCCCTGTGACCACCTGAAAGGGAATCAGATTCCGCCTCCAAGATCGAGTACTCTAAGAGCCCCCACAGGGCATGGCCTCAGACTTCATAAAATTGATTTTATACCCAGAGAAAGAACCCAACAGATTAATCACTGGTATTAAACAGGGCACAGATATTGTCGGGTTAGTCAGAAAGAGAAGAATGTCACCTGCATAAAGACTGATCCTACCTCCGGGGCAATTATATTGGGGTCCTCCGGATGGCCTCCGCCAACAGCTCAATCGACAATGTAAATAGCAAAGGTGAGAGGGGGCACCCTTGTCAGCTGCCTCTACCAATACTAAAGTTGTCAGACCTTATTCCATTAGTGAGAACCACTGCTTTCGGGTCACTATATAATACTGCCACCCACCTGGCAAAGACCCCTCCAAGATCAAGCCGTTCCAGTATATGAGAGGTATGGCCACTCCACCCAGTCAAACACTCTCTGCATCCAGGGAGACTACCAAGCCTGGAATTGACCCTTGCTGGCAATCCTGGACCATGTTTAATACTCTAATATTATTAGAAGACCTGCGACCGCAAATAAAACCGGTCTGGTCTTCCTTTGCAATAAAAAGGGCAAGATCATCTCCAATCTCAATGCCAGCATGTTCGACAAAATTTTATAATCAATGTTTAATAACGATATGGGCCTGTACAAAGTGCAATCCTCTGGTGCTTTCCCTCTAGAGAATAAGAAAAATATTTGCTTCTGTCAGAGGAGGAGAGGCAGTCCTGACTGTACGAGTAATTGTACATATCCAACACTGGCCTGGCCAGTATGTTTATAAGACTCACTCTGAAATCTGTCTGGACCAGGCGCTTTACCACTCTGGAGCTACCTCACTGCTTCCTGTATCTCGAATTGTCAGAGGGCCACACAAAAAAGAGATGCCTGCTCTGAAGTTACACCTGGGACATCAAAGTTCTTAAAAGACTCCATCACTGCCAACCTGTCCTTACAGCCCTCCGACCAGTGCTTCCTGAATGCTGCGTTAATCTTTTTGGAATCGCAAGAGAGAGAGTGTACCAGCACACTCTCTAATGTGATAGATTGGGGGGGTGGGGGGGGGCACTTTTTTCTGGGCAGGTACGTCAGATATCTAGCCAGATCACTCAATCCCAGAGCACCATAGGCTATCCTTTTATTATAGAGAGCCAACTGGTGGTGAGCTTAACTAGTCAGTCAGTCACCATGCCTCAAGCAAGGGAGAGATTGAGAAAGTGGGCCTTCAACGATGACCTCAACCAGTCCAGGAATTGAACTTATGCCATTGGTGTCATTCTGCATCACAAGTTAGTCCTCCAGCTATCTGAGCTGGGAATTGATAAAAGATGCAGTCTTCTGAGATTTAAAAGGGCATAGCATACAAGAACAAGGGGGTTACACTGAACTTGCAGAAGACACTGGTTTGGCATCAGATGGAGAATTGTTTCATGTCCTGGATGCTGCACTTTAGCAAGAATCTGAAGCAATTGGAGACAGTGCAGTAAAAAGATCCACAAGAATTAAACGTCAGGGATGACGATAGATTGGAGATGCTGGGATTGTTCTCCTTGGAGAAGAGAGATAGCCAAGAGGAAATCTGACCGAAATATTCATAATCTTTGTGGACCGAGACAGATTAGATATGGACAAGCTATTTCCACTTGTGAAACAATCACGAATGAGGGCACAGATGTAAAATGATCAGGAAAAGCAAAAAAGTGACATAAGGAAGAATCTTTTCAGGCAGCAAATGGTTAAATTCAGAATGGACTGACTGAGGTGGAGGTAGGTTCAATTCAAATATTCAAAAGGGAAATGGACTGTAACCTGAAGAGGAGAACCTGCAGGATTACAGGGTAAAAGAGGACTAAAGGTAGGAGACTGGCTCTGAGTGAAATCGTTCATTCGAGGGGCAATTGCCAAATATATCAAAGCAAAAAAAAAAAATTAAATAAGGACAAGGAATAGAGATCTTATAGCATTAGGGATAAATTCCAGTCTGTGTGTTATGAACTTAGGATTCTTGAAATATTCCCATGAATTGATACATTTCCCAAGTGATGATGTATACATGCATGCTGACAAGTCAGTTCAACCACATAATTACAGTATAAAACAAATCCACCAACTTCAGAATTTCTTCACAGATCTTACAATTATTCATGCCCAGAACACATTTGCACAGATGGAGAAAGAGCACTTAAATTGTAGATTTAAATATAACCCACAAATACCCACAGGCTATGCTGGTACAGGATGTAAATGCCCTCACTGGATTAACACACAGGAATGGATGCTGCACTGTTTTCTCCTTGAAAACAAATTGAATAGTAATCAAACAATTTTCATTGAAAAAGTTTAAACTTTGTTTGCTGAGAAGCAACCTTTCTAGATTTAGGCAACAAATAGCACAATTCATTTTCATGGTTACTTTGTCTGGTTGTCAGTTTTAAAAAAACCTACATTGATATAACACTTTCCACAACCACAATGTCTCAAAGCACCTCACAGTGAAGGGCTTGCTCATGTAGTCACTATTTCAATGTCAGAAATGTGGCAGCCATATTTGAACTTGGCAAACCCCCTCAAATAGCGCTGTTCGAAGGACCAGGTAATCTATACTTACTGATGTCAATGGAGAGATAAATACAATAGACAATAGGTGGAGTCGGCCATTCTGCCCTTCAAGCCTGCACCACCATTCAATATGATCATGGCTGATCATCCTTCATCAGTATCCTGTTCCTGCCTTATCTCCATAACCCTTGATTCCACTATACTTGAGCGCTCTATCCAACTCTTTCTAAATGAATCCAGAGACTGGGCCTCCACTGCCCTCTGGGGAAGAGCATTCCACACAGTCACCACTCTCTGGGTGAAGACGTTTCTCCTCATCTCTGTCCCAAATGGTCTACCCCGTATTTTTAAGTTGTCCTCTGGTACGGCACTCACCTATCAGCGGAAACATGTTTCCTGCCTCCAGAGTGTCCAAACCTTTAATAATCTTATATGTCTCAATCAGATCCCCTCTCAGTCTTCTAAACTCAAGGGTATACAAGCCCAGTCGCTCCAGTCTTTCAGTATAAGGTAATCCCGCCATTCCAGGAATTGACCACGTGAACCTACGCTGCACTCCCTCAATAACCAGAATGTCTTTCCTCAAATTTGGAGATCAGAACTGCACACAGTACTCCAGGTGTGATCTCACCTGGGCCCTGTACAGCTACAGAAGAACCTCTGCTTCTATATTCAATCCCTCTTGTTATGAAGGACAGCATGCTATTAGCCTAGCAACCCCAGGAAAACTGCGGGCAGCCCCTTCTTTTCAAAATCTGGAAAAGGCAGATTGGATCTCAGTTTAACATCTCAAATCAATAGACTATCCGACAGTGCTGTGCTCCCTCATTAAAAAGATGCTGTTGCTCCAGTACAGTGCTCTCAGGTCTGCACTGGAGTGACAGCCTCTATTTCTGTGCTTAAACCCGGAGCCTAGAACCTTGTAATTGAGAGACCAACTGAGCTACTACCAACAAATATTTGGTCAAAGTGAATTTCATGAAAACTGGTCCTAATTTGGCCATAATGCCATTCAATAAATGATATTAGATTACATTACAGTGTGGAAACAGGCCCTTCGGCCCAACAAGTCCACACCGACCCGCCGAAGCGCAACCCACCCATACCCCTACATTTACCCCTTACCTAACACTACGGGCAATTTAGCATGGCCAATTCATCTGACCTGCACATCTTTGGACTGTGGGAGGAAACCGGAGCACCCGGAGGAAACCCACGCAGACACGGGGAGAACGTGCAAACTCCACACAGTCAGTCGCCTAAGGCGGGAATTGAACCCAGTTCTCCAGCGCTGAGGCAGCAGTGCTAACCACTGTGCCACTGTGCCACCCACTGATATAAAACACTTACTAGGGAGTATCATCTTGTTTCAACAGCTCACAACTCCCCATTAATTTAATAATTCTATAAATATTGCATAAGAGTGTGGGGGAGCAGGTGCAGAGTGTTTAGTCATGAAAGACAGTTATCACCTTACCACAGGGCAGCATCCTGACTACTCATGAAAGCAACTGTTAAAAAAAAATGTTGTAAGCGTTTTAGAAGCATATGGTAAACAGATGTTCTTGGCTTACATAAAGGGGTGCAAAGATGACATTTTATGAAAATAAAGGTTACCTTACAAGCCACCATCGTAATAATGGGACGCGAGAGGGCCTGTGCCTGAATCTAGTGCTCGAGAAGAGGTTTAAATCAGGCCACAAAGGATCAGCAGCACAGATGTGGGCAAACCCAGGTGTGGAGATCACAAGGGACCACACTGCCTTCATGATGGAAGCTTGAAAAGGGTCTTCATTTAAAAAAGGGTCAATTATTAATTTGACAGTTGTTTCTTCATCCTTTTAACTTCTATTATGAACGCATGTTGTGATACAGCAATCCTCTGCACAGATGTACAGCTACAGTATTCTTGGTCATTACAAATTACTGACTGCAAAAACCATTCTGACTGTGCATTGGGCTTAATGAATGGAGAACTCTGGCAAAGGAAAGAGGTAAATGCATTTGCCCTTCAAATGTTTGCAATCAAATTGAACAAGGAGCTATTTCTCGGAGACAGACTCTTAAGTACCAAATTATGACTCATTTAGTTCAGAGCCATTTGTTGACATACAGACCAGCAGGGGCAGAGAGTAAAGAACTGGAAATGTGTTGCTGGAAAAGCGCAGGTCAGGCAGCATCCAGGGAACAGGAGAATCGACGTTTCGGGCATAAGCCCTTCTTCAGGGCTTATGCCCAAAACGTCGATTCTCCTGTTCCCTGGATGCTGCCTGACCTGCTGCGCTTTTCCAGCAACACATTTCCAGCTCTGATCTCCAGCATCTGCAGACCTCACTTTCTCCTCAGAGAGTAAAAAACACCAACTGGCAGTAACCAGACAGCTGGCTTTGAAAGTTAGAATCTCAAATCTGCAAGTAGCTCAAGGAGACACAGCTGAGGTGGCCTTTGGTTTGGTTTGCCAATTGGAACTAGGTCACCTATTCTGCCCATTTGCTGCCCCATTTCCTGCTCATTCTTTTCAGCTCCAAAAGATGCCCATTTCCTTTTTGCAACTCCAGGCTCCCAAAAGATGTTGTTGCTCCAGCAAATCACTTCCCAGTTAGGATTCCTGAAAATAAATGCTGCCTCTCTTTAAAATATACCATTACTCCTTTGATGCTGTTTTTCAAAAGTGCACAGACATCAGCTTCAAACAAAACTAGTTCTGCCCGAAACGTCGAATCTCCTGTTCCCTGGATGCTGCCTGACCTGCTGTGCTGTTCCAGCAATAAAGTTTCAACTTTGATCTCCAGCATCTGCAGACCTCACTTTCTCCTCCTAGTTCTGATGCATTAAAGCTGGGCCAATGGATGTCGAAGTTCACAGGCTTACCTACTCCTACCAATGCTTTTGTTCCCTTCAGCTTATACCACCAAAAAGTGGATTCCTCCAACCATAGAAAACAAATTTATTTTTACGCATTGACGAGATTGCTTCCAAAAGTCAAATGTGTTTTGCCAAGTATTCAACAAGTCAAAGGCAGTGGAAATTCAAGCAGTTCATTCATTCATTGCTATAGCAGAGCCAGAAACAGGCACCAGTGCAAAGTTCTGTCAATTCAAACTTCAATACCCACTGCTTAGGCAGGTGAAGTTTCACACATACACAATGTTCCAATGGTACATGCTATCTAAGTGATATATCTGTATTGACCCTCTGCCTGTCTACTACCCTTCCACACAATACCTGTGTTACCTGCCCATTTACACAGGTTCCCAATGATAAAGAGAAGAGCTGAAATGATTCCTAATAGGAGTCACAAGATTGCCAGGTTCACACCATTTGGTGTGCATACAATTTTAGCTCAATTAAAAAAACCCATTCAGATCAGATAATGGAAAAGCACATCATTTTAAAGTGTAAATGCTGTCTTCAGATCTAGGGAACAAGGATGTAAGTATCACTTTGCTCGGTCACACACTATTTCTTACTGTGTTTGCCATAATGAATGAGAACTTGCAGAAGGAACATCAACATTAAAATGGACATCAGAACTGTATTTCTGGAGTGTGGACTCAATGTTGGGAGTAATTTTCCTGAATCATTGGCATAATTTACTGGATTTGCAGTTATCATGCAACATAAGTGGGAATATAATTAGAAAAATGTGGGGAAATACTGAATCAACATATCGGTTGGATTGTGAAAAAGGATAAAATTAGCAATATTGTTCAATTGGTTAAATGGTAACAGAGATCAAAGGCCACATGCTCAAAGAGGAATTTCATTCCTTTTGCCATGTGACAGGCAATTTACTGCTGCCTGCCCCAGGTCCCAAAAGCAAGAACAACCATGTGTGGTGGTGCAGGAACCCAAACTCTCAGAGCAATTTCCCGTTTCAAAAAACATGCGAGAAGCTTCCTTTTAAAAAAAAGGATGGACTTTATTATCAAGGAACAATAATTAACTCACTCCATATGAGCCCATCCTGCAGCTGTCTACACTGTGGGCAGGCTAAATGGTACAGCTTCCACCTGGCACTTGGGAGGGCATTCCACTGATTAGATGACAGCTCCTGGTAGTGCCAGAGCTAGAAAATGGATATTGCCCAGATGGAATTATCAGGCTCTTCACTGCCCTGAGGACTTGAGTACTGGGGCTTTATGGCAGTGAGGAACTAGAGTCCATACAGCGGTGAGGGTTGTCTCCTGATCAAGGGAACCACTATGTAGGAAGAAAAAATTGTGTGCAGAAATAAGACCCATTTTGAAGGGAGCAAATACAGAGTAAATAAAAGTAACTACTGCATGTTAATTGTAAACTGCAAACTGTACAGATATTTATAACAAGAACCCAAATAGCCACACATTGACAACAATCCCAAATGTAATCTGTCAAATCAGGTGCAACATTGTGACCGGCCATTCACTTTTCATTTGAGGTGACACGAATCTCACTTGCTCAAACTGCTCTAAGTTGTGGAAAATAAGAGACAATTGTATAAAAGCACAACTCAAATAAATGTACAATATTAGCGTGAGAAAAACCAATTCACCAATAATTTCAGAGTGGATGTTTGACCTTGACAAGAAGCAACAAGATAAAGATCAACATTAATATAAATTAACAGTGGGCTCAAGTCAAGCGACCATAAAAAATGCAAAATCAGTTCTACAACAGGACGTGAGAGAAAGTCTCAAGTTGCCACCGCAGTTAAGAGCTTCAAATAAGTTGATGATCTGCATACAAAACCCATCATGGTCCAATACTAGGGTTTGGGGTTTCCTGATAACTATGCTTCATCACCTGAAATGAGGCACTAAAACAAAAAAGAAAGTCCTTTTACATCTGCTTACTATTAACAAACAAGTGCAAACAATCAAAATCATCAATGAAGCTTAAGATATTTACTGCGTCAACCTCTAAATAATTAGTTCAAGTTCAGAAAACTCCTTTGGAAGAATAAAACAAATAAGCTGAAAGGAACTGACCATATGCCATACAGCTAACTGCTGTTGAATATTTCCCCATGGTTGTTCTATCTAGCCAAGTCAGAGGCTAGTACTTCTTGACCTCCAATGATAGTGTTGGCTCAATGGTACTTTGATGCAATATTGGGAGAAGGCTGTAGTTTTACAAGTGTTAGCTTTTGGATCAGGCCTCTAACCAAAGCCCTGCTTACCTGAGGGGACAGACTTGGAACAGGGGAGTTCTCCTTATGATAAAGTATGTGGCTTCAAACCACCACCACTTCAAAAAAATTCTGATAGTTTATCTGACTGCGGTTTATGGAACTTTGCATTACAACAGTTTCTGCAACTCAAAAGAAAAAACATGAACTTTATTGGTTATAAATCATTCAAATCCTGAGCCCTGCAATGGCATCACCACAAAAAGGTAAATTCCTTTTGTTTTTCCATTCAGTTATTATTCTGAATTCATCTTTTATAGAAAATTAGAAGGTAGGAGGAGTAAGCCATTGATACCTCAAACTTGATCCACATTCAATAGGATTATGGCTGATCAGAGCTCATAATCCTTGTCCCATCCTCTCAAATGCTCTCATACTTTTTTTGTTTAAAATATTTCATGATGTTTTTCTAATCTTTCCTCAAACCCTAACCTTGATGGTAGTGATCAATCTTGACTGCTTTAGACTGGTTAAAGGCTTCCCTTTACTTCAATGACCAGAACCAAACACACAACACTACAGGATACAGCTTCAGTATGATGTCACAAATTCACCATCCACTGATGTGGTAACAAAACTCAGCCTTACATTTGCTATGCTGATTACACCAGTGTGAGAAATGTATGGCCAAAGACCTCACTAGCTTCTCCCTGGTCAATTCAGTGCCGTTCATTACACATTTTTCTATTTTTATCTCCCAATCTGTAACACCCTGTACACAAAATCCATACTGAACAGTATTTCTGATAGTTAAGTCCACTTCAAAAAATTTGTTTTCATCCATCAAAAGATCTTTTGCTGCTTGAAGTTCTACCCACTCCCATCTCTTCGACGTCAATGAATCATTTTATGGAGTTTAATTGCATTTGTGAACTTAGGTCAAGTATATAAATTTGAGCAATAAGAAAACTCAACCAGGAAAGTACATCTCCCAAATGAACACTATTGGCCTTATTCATTCAATTCGAGTCACTAAGTTTCACACTACCTTGAGCTTCTGTGGCAATAAGAAACAGAAACAGGAGTAGGTCGTTTGCTTCCTCAAGCCTGCTCCCATTCAATAGGATCATTGCTGATCCAACATTCCTCATGCCCAGTTTCCTGCATTTTCCCTGTAACCCCTGGTTTCACTACTGATCAAGGATCTCTCTAACTCGATCTTACATACACACAAGGACTCTGTCCCCACACATCTGTGGCAAGGAGGTCCAAAATCTCTCAACCCCGAGGAGGAATTTCTCCTCATCTCAGTTTTATTCAGAGACTGCGCCTTCTAGTCCTGAACTCTCCCATGAGGGGAACATCCTCTCAGCATTTACCGTGTCAAGATCTTGACGAATCCTATATGTTTCAATCCAATCATCTCTCACTCTTCTAAATCCCAGTGAGTAGAGTCCTAACCAGTTTTAACCTTTCGTCATAAAACAATCTCTCCACTCCAGCGATCATCCTCAGGAACCTTATCTGTACTGCCTCCATTGAAATCTTTTCTTAGATAAAAGTGGACCAAAACTGCACTCAGCATTCCAAATGTGGTCTCACCAGCACCTTTACAGTTGCAGTAGACTTCCCTACTCTTCTACTCCAACCTCCTTGAAATAAGGGCCAACATTCCATTATACTTCCTGGTTACCTGCTGCCCGTGTGCTTGCTTTCTGTTTTATGAACAAATATCCCCACATCCCTTTGTGGTCCAGCTTTCTGCACATTTCTCCATTTCAATAATATTATTATTTTGTTCTCCCTTCCAAACTAAACTTCACATTTTTCCATATCCTATTTGCTAAATTTTTGCGCACTTCGTCTATCAATATTTCTCTGTAAACCATTTGTATTCCACACAACTTGCCCTTCCAATTTTTGGTTACAATACATTCACTTCCTTCCTCCACGTCATTAATATATTGTAAACCGTTCCAGTTCCAACACTGATCACTGTGGGAACACCACTGATCACTAACCTGACAAAGAACATCTTTATCAGCCAATATATTACCTCCAATATCATGGGCTCTTATCTTTTGACTTATCCTTCTGTGAGGTACCTTGTCAAACGACTTCTGGAAGTCCACACACAGCACATCTCATCCATGCTAAGCAGATATCCTAACCTAATCTAGTCCCATTTGCCAGCACTCACCCATATTCATCTAAACACTTCCTATTCATATACCCATCTAGATGCCTCTTAAATGCTCTAATTGTACCAGCTTCCTCCACTTCCTATGGGAGCTCATTCCATATACGCACCACCCTGTGAGAAAAAGCTGCCTCTTAGGTTCCTTTTATATATCTTTCCCCTCTCACCTTAAACCTATGCCCTCTAGTTCTGGACTACCCCATTTGAGGGAAAAGAATGTCTATTTATCCTACCCACGACCCTCATGATTTTATAAACCTCTTGCAGGTCACCCCTCAGCCTCCGACGCTCCAGGGAAAACAGCCCCAGCCTGTTCAGCCTCTCCCTATAGTTCAAATTCTCCCAACTCTGGCAACATCCTTGTAAATCTTTGCTGAACCCTTTCGAGTTTTAAACCAAACTCAAACTTCAGATTTTTTTAAAGATTTTTTTAGATCACTTAGTGTGGAAACAGGCCCTTCGGCCCAACAAGTCCACACCGCCCCACCGAAGCGCAACCCACCCATACCCCTACATTTACCCCTTACCTAACACTACGGGCAATTTTTAGCATGGCCAATTCACCTGACCTGCACATCTTTGGACTGTGGGAGGAAACCGGAGCACCCAGAGGAAACCCACGCAGACACGGGGAGAACGTGCAAACTCCACACAGTCAGTCGCCTGAGGCGGGAATTGAACCCAGGTCTCTGGCGTTGTGAGGCAGCAGTGCTAACCACTGTGCCACCCACTTCATCTGCAACTTGCCTTCTCCTTCCATCAGCCTACGTCCACTTGAAGTCTGAACTGTAATGAATTTGGTCACAATACTTCCAGTATTGTGCCATCTTATATTTTAAAAGTTGTGTCTGCAACATTCCACTTCAAAATACTTTTTCAACAGATAATGCGTAGCACTGACCACCACATCTCACCTTTCTCTAATCCAAAAAAGACTTTTCACCACTATCATTTCCCATCCTTCAGCCAATTGTGGGGCAATGCTTCCACTGGCTCTTTCAACACCATGGCATCAGCTTTACTGACCAACCTCCATTTGAAATGGGTGTACACCACAATCATTACTCTACCCTCAGCAAACTTTCTTAGATCACTAAAAAGGCAATCACTCTAGTTAAACATTATTAGCCTTACAAATATGTGCTGTCTCCTTAATTCATTAATTAATAAAAGTGACTTTATTTTTTAAAAGCTTTTCCATCAAAGAGATTAAAAATTACCTTCTATGCACCTTTAAGAAAAGCAAATGTAACATTTGCAATTCTCCAGTGCTCCTCTACCTCTCCTGATCCCATGCAGCATCAGAAGAATATGACCAATACCTTTGTAATTTCCAACTTCATTGCAACAACTTCAGATGCGTCCCACTGGCTTGTCTACGCTCAAGTACAGCCAGCTTTTCCAGCATCCTCTCAATACAATTTAGTCTGAAGTATGTGGACTCCCACCCCTTTTGCAGTAAGATTTTCTTTAGTGAAGGCAGATGCATTCAGTTTGTACCTGGGTCATCTCCTGTCTCAATTTTTGCCCCTTATTGGCCCCACCAACTCTCTTACTACCAGTGTAGTACATATGCCTAGAGAAAACAATTTGATTCTTTTTATGCCTGTTAGTATATTTCCATATTTTGCCCATCTTACTTCACTTCTTACTTCTGCTCTGAACTTTCTATTTTTAGTCTTGTTCTCACTTGTACTATTAGCCAAGCATCTGTCATGTATGCCTTTTTTAAGTTTCATCTACTTAAATCTTGACCTTATAATACCATAGCCATTGCTCTCAAAAAAATTCCACAACTAACTTGTTCGCCTTTGCTCATGTTCCTAAATGAGGCACAAATATCTCCTTCCTCAAAGTGGCAATTCCCTCAAATGCACTTCCAAACTTGGCCCCTCTTCTGTCCACTGTAGTATTCCATCCTGGACCATATAAGGTAATAAATGAATTTTCTATTACCACTACTTTATGCTTTTCTATAATTTACTACAAATTTATTCCTCTGTATCCTTCCTATTAGCTGCTAACCTATAGAATATACTTAACAGTATAATGGCACCCCTTCGTTATTTCTTAACACTAACAAAAACAATTTGTCTTGGTCCTCTCAAGAACAGCTAATTAGGTGAACATTGACAATACCTTTGTACACACTGATGCTTTTGAAAGATATACATGGTAAAAACAAATACAAACCTTGACAAGATTCGTGGCTCAGTGGTCTTTGATCTGAAGAGATACTTAAAAAAAGGGCATGCTCCTTTAAATTTGGGTACTGCAATAGTTTAAACTAGAAGTCAGAACCAATTGAAAAAAAAGGAAGTTTGAGATTGTTGGAATTAAAAAGAGTGTTCAAATTTGACAACTATCAAATTGAAGTGTGGAAAAGGCTCTCCTGACAGCCAATGAGCATCAAACGCACTTGAGGGGTGGGGCAGTGGCATAGACAAAGACAATTTATTTCACATGAAAACAAAGTGCTGGAGAAACTCAGCAGGTCTGGCAGCATCTGTGGAGAGAAAGCAGAGTTAACATTTCAGGTCTAGTGAGCCTTCTTCAGAACAGGAAGACCTGCTAAATTTCTCCACCCAATTCTGTTTTTGAAAGAATGTATATGTTAAGAAATAGAGGGATATGGTTATACTGTCAAGTGTATTCTAAAAAGACTACCAACTTAGTAGTAAAGATACAAAGGATTGGAGGACTGGCCTAGTGGCAATATTTGTAAATTTTTTTTTTAACAAAAAGAGACCTAAGGGGCAAGTTTTTCATGCAGAGGGTGGAGCGTGTATGGAATGATCTGCCAGAGGAAGTGGAGGAGGCTAGTACAATTATAGCATTTAAGATGACATCTGGATGGGATGTGAATAAGAAGGGTTTGGAGGGATATGGGCCAAGTGCTAGCAAATGGGACTAGATTAATTTAGGATATCTGGTCAGCATGGATGGGTTGGACCAAAGGGTCTGCTTCTGTGCTGTACTTCTAAGATTCTGACTGAATAGGGACTCAGTGCTCTGAGCTGATGTTCTGGAACATGATTCTCCATGGCAGATGGTGATATTTTAATTCAATTCTTTTAAAGATTGGAATTAAAAGAAAGATTTTTTTAATAACTATTGATCGTTGTTAAAAAACACATCTGATTTACCCCTTGAGAAAGGAAATCTGCCACCCTTAGCTGATCTGAACTACATGTGACTTCAGACTTGCAACTGGCTCTTGCGGACCTCTGGGCAATTATGGATTGGCAATACATATAGGCCTAGCTAGCAAAGCCCACACTGCATGAATGAATAAACCCTTTTTACGTATGTACAAAGTAAAGAAGGGGGCTCTTGTGGTGTCCCTACTGAAGCTCTGAGCCAGGAGGCCCAGGTTCAAGTGCCAGTGACTCTGAAAGCTTGCAGTTTCAAATAAATCTGTTGGACTATAACCCAGTGTTGTGTGACTTTTGACTTTATACCATCTCTGAATAGGTTGTTTCAACAATGTAACCCACTGAAGGATAGCCACAGAAAAACAGCAAAATACACAAATTGTCAATCAGACAAGGTAAGAGGACACCCAGAAAGACATTTGCCCAAAGGGAAAAAAGTCAGGAGACATGAAATGAACAAAGATTAATATAATAGAAAAGTAGTCAGCTTCATTAACATTATTTGAACCCAAGTCAGAGATATTTGTTCTAAAAACAGAAATATTTGTCATATGTCAAACTGAAGACAGATTCTAAAATCCTGAATCTTGTAATTGCATCACATTAAACTGAGCCCAACTAAAGCTGTGTAACTATAATGCTAAAATGAGTTGCATGCTATTATACTGATCCTATTCAATGGTGTGTTATTGCAATGCCAAACCACACTGATGAACATTATTTGAACAACATTTATCACTACTTACACAGAGACAGCAAACAAAATGGTTGGTGATAATGATTCAAATCCTATTCGCATTCAAAACGAGTGAACAACACTCTCCTCAGGGGTGTCAGTTAGCTCAGTGGGATGGACAGCTGACTTGCAAGGCAGTGATGTCATTAGCACAGATTCAATTCCCACACAGGCTGAAGTTATTATGAAGGCTCCCCCTGCCTTTTCAACCTCATTCCTGCCCCTCCCCCACCCCCCACCACAAAGGGGCACATTGACCCTCAGATTAAACCATCACCAGTCATGTTTCTGCAAGGACAGAAGAGACTGACAGTCCTCTGGTGACTTAACCTTTCGATTTACAATGTTACAAATTGCTAGAATTATTGTTGGATTAATTCAATTTTGAACAATTTCTGTAGAACAGCTCAGCTAAATTAGATGTACAATAGATAAACCATAGAGACACACATTAATTCCAAAATATTTTTCCTACAAAACATCAATGGATTCTAGCTTTCCAAATATGGACCTGGTAGCTTCTCTGCTTGCCCACATAAGATAATGAACTCTTCCCCTATCCCTTTACACAAAAGCAATTGACATTGCATCCCCTTCAAAGTTCAATCTTGAATCATAAATGAACAGTAACTGCAGTATGTTAATTTAAGAACTGCAGGATAAAAGGAAATACTTTTGGATTAAATCAAGTAAAGCAGGCCAGTGCTGGAAATAAGCAGACATTCTCTCATTTTAAACCAGCATCAAGTGAAGCACGGGTCAAGTACAAACTAAAATTTGCTGAATACCACTTCCCTGGTAATTGGAATTTCCTCTTGAATTCCTCCCTCCCTCTTCCAGATTTACAGCTCTTTCTGAAATGTTACTTGTATCTTTTAATGAAAAAAATCCATTCAATTCATCTAACATCTCCTTATTTTTCCATTAGTACTGTCCCAGCTTCTCATTGTATAGGACCCATGGTCACACTTCATTCATTATTTTCTTTTATAATGATTGTACTTACTGTATTTATATTTCTAGCTAGCTTTCTCTCATTCTCAATTTTCCCTCCCCAGTACTCATTTAGCCACTCGTTGTTTCTTTTCACATAATCTGTCAAGTCTTCTGACCTGCCACCCAATCTTGTAGAGGTTTATAAAATCACGAGGGGCATGGATAGGGTAAATAGACAAGGTCTTTTCCCTGAGGTGGAGTCCAGAACTACAGGGCATAGGTTTCAAGTGAGGGGAAGATACAAGGGACAACTTTTCACAGAGGGTAGTGTGTATGGAATGAGCTGCCAGAGGAAGTGGGCGAGGCTGGTACAATTGCAACATTTAAAAAAGGCATCTGGCTGGGTATATGAATAGGAAGGGTTTGGAGGGATGTGGGCCAAGTGTTGGCAAATGGGACTAGGTTAGGTTAGGATATCTGGTCGGCATGGATGAGTTGGAAGGAAGGGCCTGCTTCTGTGCTATACTTCTTTATGACTTTACGTTTGCACAATTATTTTCTTAAGTCTTATCTGTTGTACTCTTTAAAAATTTATCCTTTCAATGGAGGATATCCTGTCATGGTTTTGTAGTGATTGCAATGAGGTCAGCCAGGTTGACAGGTTAACAACTCCAATCAGGTAGTCCTGGCTGACAGATAAACAGGAGCATCAGGGGTTCTGTCCACTAGAGGAGTTGGCTCCAAGCTAGCTGGGTCAGTGTTGTGTACTGTGCACATATAAATAAGGGGTGCCTTGATGATGGGATACTGGCCTTCATGGAGTTATTTCAGGTTATTATTTTCAGACTGATACTCTATCTCACCTGACCCTTCCTCCGATTTACCAGATTTGATCCCTTGGTCCCAGTATTACACCCAATAGAACAATTCCTATTTTCCTTCGTGTTAGTGCCAGTGCCTCATGAAGCAGAGCCCACTCTACTGCATAATCATTTCTTTAATCAGGATTGTCAAAATCAGCTCAGATCAATGCCCAGGTAACAGTTCAGAGATTTACACCTTTGGTGCTCAGTTTCTGCATTCTGTTCCTGGCTCTCTCACTGCACAAAATCTCTTTCCTCCTCCTGCCTTAGTTATATGGACCACAGACTGGATCCTTCCCTTCCCAATGAAAGTTCTTCTCGCTGGCGACAGCCTTCTGGATTGCACGGTTTACTGAAAACAGCAGAGTCAATCCCTTCACTATACTATCCCCTACGATCACTTCCTCAACTTGAGGGGCTTCTTTCCCCATGGGGTCATGATCACCCATGCTGTCCCTCACCCAAACCAAGGGTTGTGAGAAGTGTCACACTTCAAATGTAAAAAGTGCTATTAAAAAAATGTACTCATTCTGGTGTAAACTAGTTCAAAGATACTGTGATAAAACACTTTCAGGCTGGTTAAAAACCAGCAAACATGTGCCACAGTTAAGAATTCCCAAATTCTCACATGATAATAGAATCAAACACCTCCAGGTCAGTCCTCCTGTATAGGACAATACAATCTGTTTCAATAACCACTTGGCTTTGACAACAGGGAATTCATTCCAAAAGGAGCCACAGTCAAATTAAAAGCAATTATTTTGCCAAGCACATGCTGTCATCAAATCACAAATAATAAAAATCACATTACAGCATCCTCCAGTTAAATGAAATAAATCTGATATCTTTGCATCTGATGAATGCAGATTGAATCATGGAGGGGGGGGGGGGGGGAAAGAGAGAAGAGCAATCTATTTACCTTCCAGAGAAGGTAAATTGATGAAGACCATGTGTTCAAATAAACTAACATTTAAAACTGGTTGGAGGAAAACTTCAGAAGTATCAGAATTATTGTAGTCAATTAAAATATCAGCAACTTAATGAAGTAGCTTGACTCAATGACAGAATTCTGTATTTGTCCCACTCCTTTGAAAACTACAACCTTCTGCCATAACCCTTTATTCACTCTCTAGCAAATGCCATCATGAAAACTAAGGGTGGGGGTGTTATTTTATCCCAGATAAATTGGCTAAAAATTCCAATTATTTGCATCAGAACTACTGTTCACAGGTTAAAGCAAGCCTTTAAAAAAATTTCCTTTATAAAACAATCATTGTCTAAAGTGCTGTTCAAGGACGAGACAGTAATAAAAGATAAGTTAAAGCTTTTAATCAAAAGTTTCAGAAACCCACAGTATCAGTAAGTATAGTAAAGGGGTCACCTATGTAATCTGGAACATTTAAAAAGTTACCTTCAAAAACAAAAAAGGGCATGACAGGCAAGTACATGAAAGCCCCGTGATGGCTCACCTTAAATCAAAGCAAACGCTGGTTTCCACATTTAAAATCCTGTTAAGTAAAATGATACTTAATGATCCAGTACTGACAATGGGCCAAATGGCCTCAGCCTGTGCTGTAACAATTGCGATTTCAGTCTGAATTGCTGCAATCACCACGATGATGTTATTGTCAATTTTTTTTAAAGCATACATTATATCTAGCTTCAAACTGCTGTGAATATAAAACTGCTCCATTTTAGAATTGGGGAACTAAAACATCACATTATTGTACATCTTAAATCATCCAATTATGACATTTTGCTTAAATTTCAGCAGAATTCAAACTCGCAGAATTCACTTCATTTGATAAATAGTGCCTGTTCTTTTATGCTCAAGGCATTCCTTGTATTTGACTAATCAGAGACAGAGAGCCTGTTAAGCAAGACATCTTTAGTTCCCTTTTTTTGCTATTACCACTATTTCCAGCCTGCATTGAACACTAAAAGCAATGTCAGCCATTCCAGAACAGCTCACGGCCACAGCTCTTTAATACATTTAATTCCTACTATTTAACTGGTACATTATAAAAGGAAAAAGGCAGACTGGGGTCTTCTTTTCAAGTCATGTTGCAAAGAACTATGCTTGTGCACCTTCTCTGGGTTGTCCCATAGCAGCACAGCTAAAGCTTGAAAATAAATTGACTATTTGCCCTCTCAGTAAAAGGGAATACTACGTGCATAAATTACACAATGTAGCATGCAGCAAGCTAGCGAGAAACCAAAAATACAGAAATTGAACAAACACGTTACAGAAATTGAACAAACAAGTTAAAGAAATCAATTCTGTGTGACAGAAATTGACTGATGAGCTTTGCGAAACAGAGCTACACTCAAGTTTACACGGAGCTACAGCAGTCCCATTGTTTCATTAACAACAAAGACAACAAGCAGCACTGCACTTCCAAAAGGGAATGGTGTCCTGGCTCAAGGAAGGATGATTACACGGTTTTTACATCAGATATGGTTATTAGAAGTTTCCCAAAACCTCAAGTGGGCAGCACGGTGGCTCAGTGGTTAGCACTGCTGCCTCACAGCACCAGGGTCCCAGGTTCAATTCAGCCTTGGGCAACTGTCTGTGTGGACCTTGCACATTCTCCCAATATTTGGGTGGAGCATGGATTTCCTCCCACAGTCCAAAGATATGCGGGTCAAGTTAATTGGCCATTCTAAATTGCCCTAGTGTTAGGTGCATTAGTCAGAGGGAAATGGGTCTGGGTGGGTTACTCTTCGGAGGGTCGGTGTGGACTGGTTGGGCCAAAGGGCCTGTTTCCACACTGTAGGGAATCTAATCTAAATCAAAAACCACAGTTCATATTAGGATCCACCTCAATGCAGAATCTTGCTTTCCCCCTGATGAACCATGCATCAGTGCATTTTTCAGGCAGCAACATACTTTAATGTCTAAATATTTTGACATTTGCAAAGATTTAAATAAAACTGAATTAAGAGGCCGGTTATGTACATCACATAGATCTGAAAAAAAAATCTAAAAAACCTGACCTTCAATCACTTTGTTGTCGCAAGCTACAAGCACATAGAACCTCGAACAAAAATGGTGAAATGTCCGAACTAAGTGTCAAAATTTGAGGCCAAGCTACACTATGGTGTTAAGACAAGATAAAAGGAATATTCTTTCAAGGAATGTGTTTTTAAAACAAAAAAAGACATGAAGGGGTATAGGGAGGAAATGCTGGATCCAAGGGCCTTACTGCTACAGGCAAGCACCTTAGAAATAGTGTAATTAAAATCAAGGATGCAGAAGAGAAGGGGCATCATTCCCTGAAGGTTATAAGATTGGAGGGGATCATGGACATAGGGAGGCTAGAGACCATGGTATGATTTGGAAAGGAGGATGAAATTTTCACAAACTTTCAAGTACAATCAATGCAGATCATTTAGCAGAGGGCTGATGGGGTCAATGAGACCTGGTGCAAGTCAGGATAGGGGCAGGACTTTGGAGTGAATGGAAGTTGAAAAACGGGATACAACCGAGGGCAGAGATGGAACAGTCAAGTCCAGAAGTAGCAGAGACATGGGCAAAGGTTTTAGAAGCAGATGAGCTGAGGGAGTGTCAAGTCTTGTGATGCTGTGGATGAGGAAGTGAGCAGTCTAAATTCTGTTGTGGGGATGTGGTTGAAAAGGTCATTTCAGAGTCAGCAGATTTGGTTCAGCCTCAGTTTTCCTGGAAAAGGCTGGAGATGGGGCTGGGAACTGCATTTACAGAGGGAACCCAAGATAAAGACAATGACTGCAGCCATTCTGATATTTAGAACCATAGATCAAGATGGCTATGACACAAGGAGACCATTTGACCCATCAGGCCGATGCTGGTTCCAACTGTAATTTAGCTAGTCTCATTCCCCTTCCGAATGTAACTCTGTCATCATCTTTCCCTTTCTCAACTCTTGCCCATTCCCACTTAACATCCTCAGCTGCTCCCCTTTAGGAGAAGAAAGCTTTGCTAATTCTGGACAGTGGACAAACTGACTGAATGGAGAGACATGGAGGGCTAGAGAGAGAGTGCACGCTGGTGAGTAGGCAAATTTGGATGTTGGCAGCATACATATGGATTCTGACTCATGTGATTGGAACACTTCAACCAGTTTTACTCCAATATATGATATGAAAATTATAAGTATATTCACTATGATTACCTAAATACAACCCCTACCAGATTAGTCACTCCCTTTCTCCCATGAAATTAGATTTTCACCTGGGATACAGTTCCACAAATTAGTTGGCTTTTGATATCTGTCCCAAATGATCAATTTGAGTCAAGAAATCTGGGTTTTGCAGCCTTAAAATGTTTGTCACTATGACCACACTTGGTTACATTCAGAATAGCAAGGAAGTCTATCTGATATTCTGCCCCTAACTTAAGGGTACACCTAATTGTAAGACTTTGTACAGAGGTCAATTGATTGAACCTGGAACCTTCCTGATTTACAAGACCCATGATGAATAAACTCTCAGACGTCAGGGAAAGCCAAAACATGTTCTAATTACAGAAACATTCACTCCTCGTCATGATCATTGAGATACCCAATGTGTGCACTGACAAAATAAATGGTCCAAGTAGTCTTTACAAAGTAAAGAAACTCTGCCTAGGAACAGGGTAGACTGGAGACATTGTCCATTTGCGTTCTGTAACTTTGATAAATGTTTCAGAGTTTGAAGAGGCAATGCTTAGTTTACAATCCTGAATTAAACCAAAAAGGGAAGGGAGAGCAGATGGAAAATGATGCTAAATATTGCCCATTCCCCCACCAGAGTTACTAAAATGTGTTATTTTATGAAACTATTGAACAGCAGCCCTGTCTGCAAACATGAAGATTCAACACATCCAGTATTGCAGGGAGAAGAGTAATACATAGTTCCAGCCAAGGTAGCAGGAGTCACTGTTGGAAGTTCGCAGAAGTTCCCTTCGGCATCTAATGATGGCCACTTCGGAGCTCACACACAATATTTAAAAAAACTCATTCCAGATCAAAACCTGCTCCAGTATTTCCCACTTTAAGAAAGGGATATGACAGTGTCCACCATACATCAAACTGACCAGTTATCAATAAGAAATTAAACTGAAAATTTATATAAAATATTTGGAGACCAGCAAAAGAATGATAACCTCACTCTCCAATTATCTGAAAAACAGCCAATTTTGGGGTCTCGATATTTGTTTTAGAGAAAATAGAATCCAGCAGTTTTACACTACTCAACAATTAAAGAAAACAAACTGCATTTCTTTAGTGCCTTTTACAATTGTAGGCTATCCCAAAACACTTTCCAGCCAATTAAGAACTTGTGAAATGTGCTCACTGTTGCCATATGGTAAACACAGCAACCAGCCAATTTGTGTAAAGCAATCTCCCACAGCAATGTGATAATGACCACATCTGTAGTCAGTTTTGTGATGCTGATGGATACATACTGGACAGGAAGGTGGGGTAAACTCCCCCTTTGTGATGCATCACTGCCTCAAAGATGACAAGATTTCCATGTCCACTTCAGATGGTAGATAGGGCATCAGTCTAAACTGTCAATCATTCAAAATAAAACACAGCTTCACCAGCAGCGCAGCACTCACTCAGTACCAGGCTGACTGTCAGCCTGGGTGTGTATGCTTAGGTCACTGCAGTGGGCCTCAAAATATATACCTCTCACTGAGCCATGGGTGACAACAGTTTGAAGTAACTATGGTGTGTTCCACATGACAGCCCAACATTTTCCAACTGTATCAAAATGATAAATATCAGTCTACCATTTTAAAACAGTTCTAAGTTTTATTCAATTAGCCTTTTCCTTCAGTTAACAAATATTAAATTTCCTTAACAAAATAAGAACATCAAAATTTAGGGACAATAACTAGTTTATTGCTGTCCCTCACAGAAACCCACCATTCCTATGAGACTCATGTCCTTTTTGTGACCAATATTGTTTGAAACTATCATGCAGATCACATTATAGCGTCGGTGACGATCACA
Source organism: Chiloscyllium plagiosum (assembly GCF_037043375.1). Lineage (NCBI taxonomy): Eukaryota > Metazoa > Chordata > Chondrichthyes > Orectolobiformes > Hemiscylliidae > Chiloscyllium > Chiloscyllium plagiosum. The sequence continues at coordinate 52,570,130 of NW_028270157.1, read as the reverse complement.
TTTTTCACATTTAAGGGGAAGTAGTTGAGTTCTAAACAACAAAGCAAGGATTTAATATAACAAGGGGCAAGCACAATCCCTTTGTGATATAGTAGCTCATTGCAAATCTTGATTTTCATTTGCATGCTAGGAGAGCAATGGATCTCATTACTAGGTGTACACAGCCTGCGAAATCAGAGCATAGGGAGAAGATTACCCCTCTGCATTAGGCCAAACAAACAATATCCTTTTAAAAATGGATTTACAACTGTTGTTATGGAGGAAACATTCAAATTCTTTCCAGGTAAAAGATGACAAAAGGCCTTTAAATATCCTGCATTTTTTCTCCATGAATGGTCACATGCTACAATGAGACTTTTCTTAAAAACAAAAAGTGTTCTTCAATATGTTCAATAATCTTACAAATTCTATTCTGCATATTACTTCATTCGCTATGTCAGACATTCTCATGCTGAGTTGCAGAACACTACATAAATACAGTTATGTCGTAAGACTATGCTTCATCAATTCCAACGCTATCTGACATCAGGATGAACTGTATATTAGTTTGCTGAATGTCCCATCTTTCCCACAAGTTCAAGGAAAGGTTCCAGTGGATTGGAGGACAGTATTGTCTAAATAACTCACTTTATTCATATCATAGTCTCCCTGGTAATACACAGAACAGAAGGTCCCATCAGTTTATGCTGAGTATGTTGTCTAAGAATAGCATCTTTATTTTTGTGTCTTTAAAAACTGTGGACTGCAAGATTTTTTTTTTGAAAAAAAAAAAATCAGATTTGCCAGAATGGCTACATATTTTCACAACCAGGAATTTGATACAGATTGTAAGTTCGGCTTTTTGTTGCAATGGGTTCCTGCAAATATGCAGATGGTCAGGAGCTGAGGAATTATGGGCGGCATGGTGGCACAGTGGTTAGCACTGCTGCCTCACAGCGCCAGAGACCCGGGTTCAATTCCCGCCTCAGGCGACTGACTGTGTGGAGTTTGCACGTTCTCCCCGTGTCTGCGTGGGTTTCCTCGGGGTGCTCCGGTTTCCTCCCACAGTCCAAAGATGTGCAGGTCAGGTGAATTGGCCGGAGTGTTAGATAAGGGGTAAATGTAGGGGTATGGGTGGGTTGCGCTTCGGCGGGGCGGTGTGGACTTGTTGGGCCGAAGGGCCTGTTTCCACACTGTAATCTAATCTAATCTAATATCATTTACAAGTGGAAGTTGATTGGTTCTCAGCTAAATGAGCAGATTGGAACTGGAAACAAGTTAGAGGTAGATGAACATACAAAGACAAGATGCTGACTGTTCTTTGCAGTGAAAATTTAAAATGTTAAAGTTATTTTCTTTCAACAGTTGTGCTGAACTGTGAAGATTTAATCAATTCAATCAATGATATTTTACAAGTGAATGAGTCGCTGTGTACAAATTTTCTTACAAACCAGTGTAAGTTTCCAGAAAAAGACAAGTGAACACCCAGGGCCTGGTTTGTCTGAGAGTTAGGTAAATTGGGGTCGTGTATGCATTTTAAAATTGTTAACATCTGGTACAACTCAGAATAGCAGGCCTTGATTTAAGATGTTCTACCTCTGTGTCACTGATGGTTGAGAGGAGCCCATCAGATCAATGCAGACTGCAGTGATATATGGTTGTTTGGGGAAAAACCATTGTGTCGTGGAAAGAACATAGGCAATAAAACTTTTAGGGGAGAAATCAAGAAGAAAACTACCAGCAGCTTGATGACTGTAGCTGACTGGGGTGTGTTTGGGAAAGAAAAAAAAATTAACTAGTGTCCCTGCACTTGAGTCCACAAAGAAATACAAATGACAAAGAAAACGAGAAGCAGGCTCAGCTATAACATCAGTCCAAGGTCCACTTAACTGCTAGTATTAATTGATTAAGAACGCACTAGAGAGTCAATGAGACAGAGATGCTATACAAGTATGAAACAATCCTAATACTGAATTTCCATAAAGAAAAAGAGTCAAATCAAGAGGTATTTTTAAGTACTGCCTGGTTATTAGACAGTGTGAATACTGTAAGTAGTGAAAAATGTGTAAACTGTAGTTGACTGAATACTGAATCTGGTTTCAATGACCACCATGACTGCATTACTTGCATTTAAACAACTGACTGAACACCGTATGATCTGCAATCAGAAAAACAGACCTCACCTGAAGCCAAAATTCCTTTGAAGACTAGAATCATACTCAGCTAAAAACAACCACGCATATTGATCGCCAATGTACTGTGAGATCGATAATGGGAGATTAGTGATAGGCAGTTGGAAAGGTCAGTGCCTAATTACAGATAACAATTTTTCTTTAGCTGTAAACATTCAACACTATTTTCCTGCACTGCGTTTATAAATAAACATTTCCTTTGGGTTTGTGGAAGAATTTCCTACAATAATTGACTTTTTCCTGTCAGGTTATATCTTTCTATGAAGAAAAATTAGCATTTTTGGCTAGCCCCAAAATATCCTTCATGATAAAGTCTAGTCAGATGAAACAGGCTCAGTTATCGCATGGTGTTATATTTCAATTCCACTAGATGCTGATGCTCACACCTTCTATTTAGAAATCTCACTGTGTCTTGGAAGCTATTGTTAACTGTTATTGTCATCAGGTTGTGAAAGATATGCCTAGAACTATGGCCCTCCTGGCAATTCCACATTCAGAGGCACTTCAAAACAACACAATGGAACAAATTCTTGTCTCAAAAGATGTGAACTTCAGCCACACTTCTCCTGCACAGTCCAGCAATATATTGTTCTGAAGATTAATCATACTGGACTCAAAATCATTAACCCCATTTCTTTCTCTCTGCACACAGAGGTTGCAAGGCCAGAGTTTCTCCAGCTTGTTGCTTTTATTCCAGCAAAGCACTGTATGAAACAAAAATCTGCATTATTGAAATATTGTTTGATCAGGATATCCAACAGTGAACATGCCAGCATCCTTTGTTTTAACACTTCCACCAGCACATACCCAAAAGTGGTCCCAATACACAGATGGCTCTACCTATTACTTACTTGTGCAAACACCTCAACTGCACGATTTTATAAACACTAATACTCTCAAAAAAAAACCTCAAAAGAGCCTAAAATTTGCATGAGCTGACACTTCCATTAGCAGGCGCAGAATGTGTTTTTAATTTCTCAGGAGCTAAGCTCCAAAGCAGACTTCATTGCATCAACTTCAGCCTTCCTAGTGATACTCTGTCACCAAGTAGTTTGTCTACCTTCTAACTAATTACCTTATACAGTGTTGCAGACATGGGAAAGACAGAGTGAACGCCTCTAATCTCCTCACCTTCTGCCCATAACCAAAGAGGTTTCATTTGAAAAAAAGCTGGGTGTTTCCCAAACCTGTTTGTGAGGTCAATTTTAAAGTGACTTGCAGCAAACTCCCTCAGGTTTAGGCCAAAATGTTATTTATCCACATATTCAAACCTGGAATAGTCATTGCTAATTCACACAAGTGAGGTTATAGCAAAGGAGGCAATCTGACACTTATAGGTGTACTATTAGAATGTTAATATTTTGAAATAAAAAGTGCAATTATCAATTCAAATAAATATCAGAGTACAGTAAGAGAGGATTTCCTGCATCCAGAAGCTCGGATTCAGGTGAAACCACAGAGCAGAAGACAAGAGTTGTAGAATTCCTCCAGAGTTGAAGTTGGTACGGTACTTATCGGTCGGATATCTGCTTTTCAGACAGATACAAGAATCTTCCAAAAGGAGCAGCAATAAATACAAACAACTAATCACTACAGAAGAGTGCTAGGGTCAAAGGTGAATATCTCCCCTGGACCTGGATGGAATGTATCCTGGGATATTAAAGATTTGGAGGTGCAGGTGTTGGACTGGGGTGTACAAAGTTAAAGAAGTCACAACACCAAGTTTAGTCCAACAGGTTTATTTGGAAGCACTAGCTTTCACAGCGCTGCTCCTTCAGCAGGTGGTTGCACAATCACCTAAATGAAGGAACAGCACTCCAAAAGCTAGTACTTCCAAATAAACCTGATGGACTACAACCGGATGTTGAGAGGTATTTAACCTAGGATATATATCTCCTAGGATACTAAAGATTGTAGCTACAGAAATAATAGATGCACTCATAGGAATCTTCCAATAATCCTTAGATTCTGGAAAAGTCCCAGAAGATTTGAAAACTGCCATTGTTACACTTCTATTCAAGTTTAATTGGCAATAGTCAAGGCAAAGGGACATTGGCCTTTACTTGAAAGGCCAACATTGTATAAGAAATAGGGAAGTCTTGCTAAAACTATACAAGGCATTGATGAGATCATAGCTGGAATGCTGTAAACAGTTTCAGTTCTCTTATTTAAAAGGAACATACAGTAGCATTGGACATAGTCCAACCGATCCTGGATATGGAGGTTTCGTTTCAAGGACAGGTTGAACCAGTTGGCCCTGCACTCATTAGATTTGGAAGAATGAGAGGCGACCTTATTGGAATATATAAGATTCATTGTGGTGGTGGTTAGGTGGTGTTGTGCATGACATTTTGGATGCAGAAAGATAGTTTTCCTTTGGTGGGAGCATCTACGCTCAGAGGATAATTGCAGAGCAAGCAGTTGCCCAATTAGCACAGACAGAAGAATTCCTTCTCTCAAAGGGTGGGTTGATAATTTATTCAAGGCTGAGAGAGATTTCTGATCATTAAGGGAATCATGGATGATGGGGAAAAGTCAGGAAAGTGGAGTTGAGGATTATCAAATCAACCATGATCCCACACAGTCCTTAAAGAGGGTTATACCTGAAACATTGACTTCTTTACCTCCTGACACTGCCTAGCTTGCTGTGTTCTTCCAACTCCTACTTGTCTACGTTACTGAATCATTGAGCAGACTCAATGGGTTGAATGGCCTATTTTTGGTCCTATTTCTTAGTCATCTAGAAACAGGTTTCAGTGGCTTAAACCCTCAGTCAGGTTCACTGTTAGCCTGAAATCCTGCTTTTTATTGCTGGTATGACGAACTCAAAAGTTCAGAAATGTTGCCAAAACTCTTCAGAAAGGCTGTATTGCTGACATGGCCACATGCACACTATGCTTTAAGTCGCAGGTGTGTGAATTTTGAGGTGATGCGGCAGGGGCAAGATTGGGTGTCGGAGTGAGATTGGGATGGGGATAGAGAGAGATTGCAACGTCGTGGGGGTGGGTGGGGGGGGGGGGGGGGTGCACATGCACAGTAATGCATTTGTGCATGACATCACAGCACAAAGTTTTGACATCAGTGCTCGGAACACAATGTGTTTCCGAATGAGCACGCATGCGTAGTTCTTGGTGTCTGCTAATACTGCCCTTCAAAGATTAAAGGGGCGATTCAATTGTGTGGCTCACGAAATTGGTGTGTAATTCTGGGAAAGAAACACACTTGTTAACCCAAGTTGAAAGTCCATTTAAATCTTTAAGAAACAGATGGAGACTTTTAGCACCTCTGCAGGCATAATGAGTTTTGATAAGTCTCTGCTGTTATCGGGCAGGGCTCAGACAAAGGAAGTCAGTGTTGTCTTTGTTCAGCATTCATCCAATGGTGAACTCTCCAGCTTTATCCTTCTGTAGTTTTAATGTTGGAATGCTCCAGAACTTTCAGTCAACTTGTAAACCCTGTGAGCTGTAGCAGCCATTTCAAAATCCAAAGTTAATTCAAAATAAGATAATCTTAAAACAAGTTTTAAAATTCATATGTCACCCAGACATGACCTTTGTCTCAGTGAGTGCATCAACAATTTATAACAGCCTGAAATTTGCAGTCAGCAGTATTCACCACTGCCCTGGAGAAAAGCTCAAAAGGTCTTGTGATCTCTGTGCTGTGGATTTTTCCCTTAACACTGGTGTCAAACAGGATAAATGACCAATTGCATTAAAAAGTATTCTCTCAAAACAATGCACTGCATTTTTCAAATTTAATTAAGATTTCACAGAATGCAAAATAAATAACTGAGACATGCACAATTTTGGGTTAGAAACTGAAATACAAAAGCCTTAAAAAGTAAAAGTGATAATATTATGATGGAGACAGTTAACATTCCACAAGTGGCACTGTGGTGGCACAATGGTTAGCACTGCTGCCTCACAGCGCCGGAGACCCGGGTTCAATTCCCACCTCAGGCGACTGACTGTGTGGAGTTTGCACGTTCTCCCAGTGTCTGCGTGGGTTTCCTCTGGGTGCTCCGGTTTCCTCCCACAGTCCAAAGATGTGCAGGTCAGGTGAATTGGTCATGCTAAATTGCCCGTAGTGTTAGGTAAGGGGTAAATGTAGGGGTATGGGTGGGTTGCGCTTCGGCGGGGCGGTGTGGACTTGTTGGGCCGAAGGGCCTGTTTCCACACTGTAATGTAATGTAATCTAATCTAATCAGTATAAAATTGTTGAGGGGTGGTGAAGTTGTTCAGGATGTAATTATGAATTTAGTATAGAATTTAAAAACCAGTCACACTGTATTCAATCAAATGTTACTTCCCCAAAAACATTTGTAGATAGATAAATAGTTTAAAAAGGAAACATTTTTGGCAATTCAGTGAGTTCAATTTCATTGCAGTTTGGGGCTACTTTAACATCATACACTTGGGAAAGTGTACAATCATCACTGTAACTTTGAATTTCAAATCAATGCATGCAGACCTCAAAATGTGCTGTCAGTTTCAGAGTAGTGATAACAAACATTGTGACAGGAGCAATGGCAAAACTGTTAAAGTCTGGACCATAAGTCTGGCTCGTCTTGGATAATTCCAGATGTTTGGTTGCAGCAAAGGTGTCTATAATTGGCAAGCAATTCAGAGCATTCAGCGTAGACAAGAGATTTTGTGCATTCATGTTGACATCATTATTTCAGGGAAACAACATCATAAAATTTTCAAAGTAAATACTATATATAATAATGTTTATGCATACATTGGTGTGTGCGCAGTTCTGGCTGCCACACCATAGGAAGGAGGTGGAGGCTTTACAAAGGGTGCAAATGAGGTTTACTAAGATGTGGTCTGTATTGAACTGTATTAACTATGAAGGAAAGATTGGACAAACGAATTGTTTTTGCTGAAGCATCAGAGGGGTGACTTTATAGAAGTACAGTATGTAAAATTAAGAAAGAAATGGACAGGGTGGATAGTCAGAGCCTTTTTTCCCCCCCAGGGTGAAAATGTCAAATACTAGGGGGGCAGTTTAAAGATGTGCAAGGCAAGTTTTCTTCTTACACAGAGGGCAGCAGGTACCTGGAATGCACTGCCAGGGGAGGTAATATGAGCAGATACAATAGTAATGTTTAAGAGGCATCCTGACAGATACATGAAGGCAGGGAAGAGGGGGATACGGACTACAAATGGGATTAGTTTGGATAGCATCATGGTTGGCGCAGACATGTGGGCAGATGGGTCTATTCCTCTCTGAATAGCACGGAAACAGGTCACTTAGTCCATACTGATATTTGTACTCTATAAAAGGCACATCCCCCTTTGTTAAACACATCAATAAATTTATTACTTTTCCTCTTGCCTGACAACTTCTTCAATGCATTCATGCTATTCACCTCAATTACTTACCATGAAACAGATTTACATATTCTAATATTTCTCTAGGTAAAGGAAGGTTCTTCTAAATGTCCAATGCATTTATGAATGACAGTTGTATTTATGACCCTTAATTCTGGTCTCAGCTTCAAGGATCTACTCTATCAATATAGGAACAAATTGCAGATGCTGGAGTAGATGAAAGCAACAAATACTGGAGATCAGTCAGACAGCATCCATACAGAGAGAGAAAACTAACGATGTGTCTCGACAACTCTTCAGAGCTTTGATGAAGATCTCCAATTGTGATCTCCAGCATTTGTTTCTCTCATCTACTCTATCAAACTATCTTAAAGACCTCTACAAGATCATCCTTTTTGTAGAGAAAGTGCCCCAGCCTATTCAAGCTTTCCTAAAACTCACTGAAGCAATCTATAGGCTAACCTCCCTAAGATTACCTAACTTGAACCGGAGAGCATCCAAAATTCTGGTGTTACGTTCTTACTTGCATCAAGTTTGGTTGAGGAGATGAAGCTGTCATTTCACTAGGAGCCAATTTTAAAGCATCATCTTTCCATTTAAATTTGACAATACAATGTCCATTCCCTGCCTCTAAATGCCTTCAACCCTCTCAGATACTTGCACTTTAACTGTGACCTCAAAGATCCTTGCTTTTAAAATTGTTTCATCATCCAATGACTCTGACGATCAAAGTTCTGTAATTCCCTCTAAACCTCTCCATCTTTCTTCCCTCCTAACATTCACCTCAAAGCTTTTGGTCATCTGCTTGAGCATTTCTCTTTATCAGTATCACATTGTGTTTTCATCCGGTGTAATTCTGTGACTTTCCTTGTTCTGCTTCCCTGTGATATTCAGGATGGAGCATGGAATCATAAGCTGACGGAGGGCAGATCAGCTGGAATTACCAAGTTCCCCTGCTTTGTTTAACCTTCTGCTATATGACTTTATAGGATCTGGTGTCAACGTTGAGTGCTCTTAGGGCCACTCCCTCCCATACGGCAGAACCTACTCAGGGATGGCGATTGAGGAGGTTGGGACATTAGCTAAAATGTATATTCTGAAAGTATGACTCTCTCAGGTGTTACACGACTAGCCTGTGAGAACATTTCCCCTATTCTGGGGCAAGTTCCTCAACACTGGTGAAGCCAACTTTTCTGGGTTGCGTGGACTGTGTCATGCCCGGGTCAATGCTCGGTGATCTAACAGTTATATAAAACTGCTATGCGAAAACTAAGTGGTTTACCATGCTATTTCAGAGGGTAGAGAAGCATCAACCACATTGCTGCACATGTATAGGCCAAACAGGGAAAAGTCAACAAATCTTCATCTTAAAAAAAAAAGTGATTATTGAACTAGCTGGATTTTTATAATAACTTAGCAGTTACATGGTCGATATTACTCCTACAAAATTTTTATTTGCTTAATTGAAATTCAATAGCTGCTTTGGTAGGACTTAAACCCACCTCAAAGATCATGCCTTTGGATTAGTTGGCAAAATAACACAAGGAGCAAAAGTAGGCCATTCAGCCCATCGAAGCTGCTCTGCCATTCAATGAAATCACACTGATCTGATAATCCTCATTTCCTGCCTTTTACTCAGAAAAGTTAATTCCCTTATTGATTGAACATTGATATTACAGATTTGAACATAATTCATGATCTAGCCTCAATAGCAAATTCACTACCATCAGAAGAAATTCCTCATCTGTCTTAACCAGGCAACACCTTATTTGCAGATAATGTCCTCTGGCCCAACAGGGAGAAAAAACACCTCAAAATCCACCCTGTCAAGCCCCTTAAGAATCCTACATGTTTCAATAAGGTCATCTCATTCTGAGAAACTCCAGTTATTCTACTGCATCTCTACAAAAACCATAACACATTAATAATAATTTCGAGACACTTCTATTAAATATGCAAATTATCTGCTTTAATGAAAAGAGGCTCATGCGTTAATGGAATCATTTGGTCCAGGCATATCATTTACCAACATCTAACTTCCCGTTACAGCAGTTTGAAAATAAAAACGGATATGGGAAGGTCAAAATAAAATTGATCAACATTTTCGGTTTTTGCTAATTAGCGTGCTTTGGAAAGACTCATGTTTGACCTAATTCAGTGCCAGTGGAACTCCAGTCCAATCGCTCAATGATTAGTTGTAGCACTGAGCAGGAATTACACTCATTTATTCAAAGTACCAGAGGACAAGCATGTAAACACCACTTGCTGCTTTCCTGAAGTTCCATTGTTACAGAGAATCGCCAGATGACCAACTAATTTACATTATAATCAAGTACAGCCTAAGTATATCCCATTTCTAAACATCTTAAATTGGAGGCTATAAATACTCCTTAATGTCATATAAATAAATGACGGACAATAATATCCCTCCCTAATGGTTTAATGGCAAGCGCATGTATATGACAGAGGGTTGTTTTTCAGACTGGAAGCCTGTGACCAGTGGAGTGCCACAAGGATCGGTGCTGGGTCCTCTACTTTTCATCATTTATATAAATGATTTGGATGAGAGCATAAGAGATATAGTTAGTAAGTTTGCAGATAACAGCAAAATTGGAGGTACAGTGGACAGCAAAGAAGGCTACTTCAGATTACAACAAGATCTTGATCAGATGGGCCAATGGGCTGAGAAGTGGCAGATGGAGTTTAATTCAGATAAATGCAAGCTGCTTCAATTTGGGAAAGCAAATCTTGGCAGGACTTATACACTTAATGGTAAGGTCCTAGGGAGTGTTGCTGAACAAAGACCTTAGAGTGCAGGTTCAAAGCCCCTTGAAAGTAGAGTCACAGGTAGATAGGATAGTCAAGGCAGCGTTTGGTAGGCTTTCCTTTATTGGTCAGAATATTGAATGCAGGAGTTGGGAGGTCATGTTGTGGCTGTACAGGATGCCACTCTGAAAAATTACTTGCAATTCTGGTTTCCTTCCTATCGGAGGGGTGTTGTGAAACTTGAAAGTTTTCAGTAAAGATATACAAGCATGTTGCCAGGGTTGGAGAATTTGAGCTATAGGAGAGAGGTTGAATAGGTAGGGCCTGTTTCCCTAGAGCATTGGAGGCTGAGGGGTGACCTTATAGAGGTTTATAAAATCACGAGGGGCATAGGTAGGGTAAATAAGCAAAGTCTTTTCCCTGGGGTGGAGGAGTCCAGAACCAGGGGGCATAGGTTTAGGGTGAGAGGGGAAAGATATAAAAAAAGGACCTAAAGGGCAACCTTTTCAGGCAGAGGGTGGTACATGTATGGAATGAGCTGCCAGAGGATGTGGTGGAGGCTGGTACAATTGCAACATTTAAGAGGCATTTGGATGGCTATATGAATAGGAAGTGTTTGGAGGGATATGGACCAGGTGCTGGCAGGTGGGACTAGATTGGGCTGGGATATCTGGTCAGCATGGACGGGATTGACTGAAGGGTCTGTTTCCATGTTGTACATCTCTATGACTAGGATTCTCTTTAAAAATATTTGATGAGATCTTTTAGAATGGATGATCTGATCCAAACGTTAGCCATCTTATTGATCACTGTACCCACAACACTGAAAATAACACCTTTTCAAAATAAAAAGAGTTTGAAACAACATTTGATTTATTTAGTCACAGAATGTGGGCATCTACAAGGCTCTGTGGTTCAGCAAGCAGCACCCTGGCATGTAAACCAAATGCTGCAGGCTTGAATCTCACTCCAGGATCGATAGCATATCGGAGAACTCAGCCGTAGGTGCAGACCAATCAGCTGGTACCTGTACAGACCCACAGCACTGATAAGTTGGCTGGGTTACTGGCAGAAAGGCCATCTGGCTGTTAAAAATCACCCACCTAATCAAAGAATGGTGTTTGGCATGAATGGATATGACAGGAGGATAGTCACCAGCAATATAGCAGTGTCGTGGAACATGGGAGAGAGAATAAGGTAAAAACAAGGACTGTAGATGCTGGAAACCAGATTCTAGATTAGAGTGGTGCTGAAAAAGCACAGCAGTTCAGACAGCATCCAAAGAGCAGGAAAATCGACATTTCGGGCAAAAGCCCTTCATCAGGAATAGAGGCAGATTGCCTGCAGGGTGGAGAGATAAGTGAGGGCTTTTGCCCGAAACACCGATTTTCCTGCTCCTTGGATGCTGCCTGAACTGCTGTGCTTTTCCAGCACCACTCTAATCCAGAGAGAATATAAGAACTGATAGAAATGCTTCAAATTAGTGGCTTTCCTTCATTTCCTTTCCCCCCCCCCAAAAAAAAAGGATAGTAACAGCTTGTTAGGCCAAATGAAGGGCTACTTAAACTCAATTTGAAACTGGAGTCACAAATAGCTCAAGGTGGGAATGATGCCAGTGATGGACTGAAGTGGACAAAGTCAAAGTCACATGACACCAGGTTACAGTCTAACAGGTTTATTGAGCTCACTTCATCTGATGAAGGAGCAATGCTCCAAAAGCTTGTGATTTTAAGTAAACCTACTGGACTATAACCTGGTGTCACGTGACTCGAGGGAATGACAGGTACAATTTCCTAAAACATAAGTGAACCTGTATTATTTTAAAAAGCACAACCCCACAGCACCACAACTATTTTACATATAGCAGTTTTTGATGCAGTTCCAAATCTAGCATGCAATAACTGACTACAGTTCAATAAATATTTGCCACTAGAATTGGAGTTGCGGCAGTCATAGTGAAAATAAAAATTTGAAAAATAGGAAATAATTTGGTATTTTGAACAGTTTAATCCTCACTGGAGTAAAAGGTACCATAAACTAGCTAGTTATGCGCTGGGCTATTATCAGTTATACAACAATAAAGAATGCAGACATTTTATCAGGGGACAGGTGCATCTATGCTGCTGGAAAACCTTTCGCAGCTGAGACAATCTGCAACAAGTGCTAGTGTAAATCTGCCCTCCGTTAACTTTTCCAGTCCAATTTGACTTCTTCGGCTCTCATGTTTCTGATGCTGCCAGCCCTGAGTTTGCTCCAGCACTCTTGTGTTTGTATTGCAGTGTGAAGCTGCCCTGATGAGATCAGCGCAGATGGAGGTCCAGGGTGGCTCCACTGACAATTACATCATCCCTTTCTGTCAGAATGGGCAACAATGCGCGCTGTCCCTTGCCGACCTGCATTCTGGAGGTTGTAGTCCGCTCACCCGTGCAACCCGCGGTGAACCTGGCTCCCAGAGACTACAGTCCCCAGGATGCGCCGCGCACCCGCGCATGCTCACTGCCCACCTGCGGCTTCCTTTGAAATTGCAGCTTACCTCATCCAGAGCTTCACACACCGGGTAATTGAATCAATCACGGGAAAAAAAGGGAGAGGTTTCTGGTTCATTTCTTCCATTTTTTTTTCGAAATAGAAACTAAAATCCAATTGACAAGTCCGGCAAATATAAGCCTGACATATCTTCATGGTAAAGAAAAACCACAATAACCATTTAAAATGTTGTGCTCAACTCCCGGACAAGTCCCACAGTAATGACAGGAGCACAGTAAAACATCAGTGTAAGCCACCTCTGCTGAATGTGCAAAGGCGATACAATGATTTCGAACCTATCCATCCAACTGAATGTTCAGATTTGGCTGTCATTGTTCACTAGTTAGTGCCCAATGGTCAGATGGCTGAGGAGTTGCCGTCTCCACACCCACCATTATTCATGTAAAACCCAGTACACCTTTAGCGCATCATGTGAATACAATCAAATAATGGAGGCAATTTTTGCAACTTAAAATTGTGAATGCAACATTCAAGAGCAACGACCGGAAAACCCAGGGCTGGCGGTAACATTAACAAAACATCCAGTTAATAACAAGTCATCTGTAAACTGCCAGCACTCGTTCGCCCTGCCGTAGCTATTGAATAGTTTAGACCACCCAATGGGTTTAAACGGGCTCTTTAAATTCTTCCCCAATTAACGCTTGCAGTTTGATATTTAGAAACCAGGCGTTTGTGAAACTGGATTCCGAAATCCTATCCCCGCCCCCCAAAAAGTGATCTGTCAAAACCGAAGGGCGTCACTTCACTGAAGATCAACTTGAACAAGACTAACTCTGGAAAGTCAGTAGTCTCCTGGCGGTCCGAGAAGTGGAATTGTTCGCTAGGATTGACCCAGAAGAGTGTAGTGTTTTAAAGTGTCACATTAGAAGAATCGCCTTAACAGACACTGGTAGTCCAGCAGGAGAGCCTTGAGCTGGCTTGTAGCGATACCAGTGTATGCAAGAGGGAGGAACAAGTCCCTTTGCACTTACCCAGGCCACTCATCTCCTGCTTGAGGCTCGCTCTGATCCGCTCTTCCTCTATCGCCGTCAGCATCGTGTGGAGAGAGCCATCCTCGCCATCCTCTCCTTCGTCTCCAGTTCGGCTCTGTTGAATGGATGCCATCCCTGACCCTCTAACACTCTTCTCATTGCAGGTATCTCTTCCTCCTGCCCACTTTAATTCCCTGACCCCCTGCCCACCCTGAGCCCAGCTCTTCACTCACAACTGAAGCAATAGCACCGCTACCCTCACCCCACCATTACCGGGCTTCTGTTGGGTTGAGACATTCAAAGTAAAGCGAACAGACTCAGTGCCTGCAACAGCCATACACACACTCACTTCCGTCTCAGAGAGATCAGCTGAGACCTGAAAGGTGGGAACAATATCTTCACTTCCTGCCCTCCGCAGCCAATTGAAATGAACAGACAGCCAGACTACAGCAGACAACGATCTTGAGTTGTGCTCTTAAATGTACAACCTTTTTGAAAAAAAAGGTTAAGGAAATCCTGTGTTACCCACCCCCCAAAAAATAGAAGTGGCCCCGTTACAGAGAAGCAGAGGCAATTTTTGACATTATATCTGCAAAACAAACACTGACCAAATTTAGCAACATGTATCCACTACACAATACTATCTTGTCACTACTCCTGTCCCCACGGCACACATCGGTCACAAACATGTATGACATTTTGCTAAATTCTCGTGTCCCATCAGATCTGTTCCATATTCCTGATCAAAACATGTATGCGGCTTCTCTCTCCACGCTTACTGAATCTCCCAGAATTTTCACTTTGTTTTTGCATGCATGAACTGAACTTGCCCACCAACCTAATTCTATTTGTCTTGACCAATAGATTGAGACCAGAACAATTGATACATAATAAATTATTCTAATTAAGTGGTAATGTTCAACAACAATTTAATTATTACTGTCGTTGTAGTAGGAAATTGCTCAGTGCCCACCTTATCATTGCTTTACATGAACCAAAGGCTTCAACAGTGATATACAAGTGAGTAAAAGCGAAAGATAGTCATGTGTGTAGAGATGCATGAAAGTCCACAAGATTCCTTCACATTTAGGTGCACAATGACTAAACGTCACAGAACATGCTTGTGTATACTGCTCCCAATCAAAGTTAAAAATCACACAACCCAGGTTATAGTCCAACAGGTTTAATTGGAAATACGCTAGCTTTCGGAGCGACGCTCCTTCGTCAGGTGATTGTGGAGGGCTCGATCGTAACGCAGGATTTATAGCAAAAATTTACAGTGTGATGTAACTGAAATTTGTATAATTTCAGTTACATCACACTGCAAATTTTTGCTATAGATTCTGTGTTACCCCAGTCCAACACCGGCATCTCCGAATCATGGCTCCCAATCAAGGAATTGTTCGGTGGAATTTAAACGATTTGGCCCATCACGCCATTTTACCATAACTTGGTCCATTTAAATAATTATCCAATGTCTCTTCAATATTTTAATTTAACCTCTTCCACCGTACTTTCAGGCAATGCATTATGGACCTTAATTAACTGCAGTGTTGATACGTTTTTATCTCTCCTCCCATTTGCTTCTTTTGTAAAAAATGTCAAAAACCATGGCCTCTGGTTTTCAAACTATTCATAGGTAAGAACAATTTCTTCATATCAACTCTGAACAAAGCCCTCATAATTTTGAAATTTCTATCAAATCCCATCTTGGCATTCCCCTATCCAAGGCAAATTGTCTCAACTTCTCCAATCTTTTATGCTAACAGAAATGTCTCATCCCTGCAACCATTCTTACACCTCTCTGCACTCTTTCCAATGCATTCATATTCTTCATGTAGTGTTGCATCAGAACCATACACAATTTTCCACCTGAAATCCAACCAGTGTCTTATACGTTCATCATAACCTCCTTGTACTTGTATTCCATGCCCCTATTAATGAAGTCCATAATGCTGTATGCTTTGTTTACTGTCACCTTTAACAACTTATGTACACATACATCCAGCCTTCCCTACTCCTGCACATCCATTACAATGGTACCCTCTCTTTTATACTGTCAGTCCAAGTTTTTACCAAATTGTATCAACTCACACTTTCCTGCATTGAATTTCAACTGTTCACCTTCTGCCCACTCCACCAGTGTGTCAGTCTTTTTGAAGTTCTACATTATCCTCCCAAAGGTTTGCAATGTTTCCAAGATTTGTTTGTCTCCAAATGTTGAAATCATTATCTGCACACCAAGATCCAGGTCATTTATAACTAACAGAAAAAACAAGGGTGCCAGTACTGACACCTGGGGAACTTCATTATAAACCTTCTTTCTGTCCAAAATATGACACTGTAGCTGCTGAACAAACCTTGAATTTGAGTTATCGGGAGGGGCTGAGTTGGCTGTGGTTGTTTTCCCTGAAGCGTGGAAGCTGAGGTGTTTATAAACTCATGTGGGGCATGGATAGGGTAAATAGATAAGGTCTTTTCCCTGGGATGGGGAAGTTCAGAACTAGGATTAGGATGAGAGGAGAAACTTTTAAAATGGTCCTAAGGGGGCAATCTTTTCAAGCAGAAGGTGAATGGAATGAGCTGCCAGAGGAAATGGTGGAGGCTGGTACAATTACAACATTTAAGAGGTACCTGGATGGGTATATAAAGGGTTTAGAGGGATGTGGGCCAAGAGCTGGCAAATGGGACTAGATTAGTTTAGAATATCTGGTCAGCATGGGGACGAGTTGGACCAAAGGGTCTGTTTCTGTGCTGTGCATCTCTATGACTGTATGACTTTGCTATTCTAACGCACAAGTTCTCCCAATGTTTCTACCCATTGTAAGCTTGAGTTCATTCCAAAACTCTACTTCCTGTGTTCTAACTTCCACCAAGTCCCATTCATTCATCATCCCTGTGCTTGCTAACCTAGTTAAGCACCACCTTAGTTTTAAAATCAGATAAAGTTTTTTCAAACCCCTCTTTTATCTTTATGCTGTAGCATCACAGGCCTCTAAGATATGTTCTATTAATATCCTGTTCTTGAGAGTCAGGTACAGAAGAAGTTAATCATTCTGTGAAGTCAAGGCCATGCATCCTATGAAATATTCAGAACTCTCCATGTAAAATTGTGCCATCTGTCCACTCTATTTCCTTATTTTGGCTTATGTTCCATCAACACAATTCAATTCACAAGGCAGCAGTTCCCAATTATATCAGACGAGTTTATTGATCATTCTAAGGACTGAATGAATCATTTTTATAAGGTAATAAATTTTCTTTTTTCTCTTGTGCACATATTTTTGTATACCATTGAATATGAACATTAGGAACGTCACCTCCAAAAATTCCTTTCTTTCTATTACTTTCTCTGCTTTCTTTCACTTTCACACATTTAGGTCCAGAAGACAGTAATGTTTCAATTAAAGACATAAACATGTAATTTGGATTTTTGGTCCCAGGAATGTAGGCAACAGAATATTGTTAGCTATATACCTATAGGAATATTCAGGAAGAAATATATGAGGAAAATGTGAGGGCACTGGTGGATGAAATTTAATGCAGAGAAGTGTGGAGTAATGCATTCTGGAAAGGAAATTTAGGAGAGGGAATATAAACCAAATGGTACAATTTCATAGGAAGTGGAGGAATCTAGGGAGGAATTTTGGGGTGCACAGACACAATTCTTTGAAAACTTCATAACAAAATGAAAAGACGATTAAACGTTGTACATTGTCTAAGGATAAATAAATCTCTATAGTCAGAGCTATAGAGTGTGAGTGGCATAAAAATATGGTAAAACTTTATAAACGACTGGTTGGGCCTCAACTGGTGTGTTGTGTCCAATTCCAAGCCCCTTTCTTCAGCAAGCTCGAGCCAGCACTCAGTGGTTCACTAGAATGATGGTAAGAGTGAGGTCTAGAACTAGACAGCATAGGTTTAGGGTGAGAGGGGAAAGATATAAAAGAGACCTAAGAGGCAACCTTTTCACACAAAGTGTGGTACGGGTATGGAATGAGCTGCCAGAGGAAGCTCTCGATCATCAGTAAAGTGATGGAAGGTGTCATTAACAATGCTGTCAAGCAGTACCTGCTCAGCAATAACCTGCTCAGTATCACCCCCTAGGTTGGGTTCTGCCAATGCCACTCAACTCCTGACCTTATTACAGTCTTGGTTCAAACATGGACAAAAGAGCTGGATTACAGAGGTGAGGTGAGAGTGATACACCTTGATATCAGGGCTGCACTTGACTGAGTGTGGTCCGAGTGAAACTGGAGTCAATGTGTGTTGGGAGCAAACTCTCTGCTAGTTGGAGGCATTTCTGGCACATACGAAGATAGTTGTGGTTGTTAGAGGTCAGTTATCTCAGTTCCAGGACACCTCTGTAAGAGTTCCACAGGGTAGTGTTCTAGGCCCAACCATCCTCAGCTGCTTCACCAATGACTTTCCCTCCATCATAAGGTCAGAAGTGGGGATGTTCACTGATGATTGCTCAATGTTCAACACCATTCGTGACTCCTCAGACACTGAAGCAGTCCATGTTCAAATGCAACAAGACCTGGACTATACCCAGGTTTGGGCTGACAAGTGGTAAAGCATGTTAGGCATTGGCCAACTCCAATAAGAGACAATGCCCCTTGATATTTAATAGTGCTACCAGCAGCAAATGGCCCACTATCAACATCCTGGGGGTTACCATGAACTTAACTGGACTTGCCACATAAACAGGGTGGCTATAAGAGCAGGTCAGAGGCTAGCAATACTGCGGCAAGTAAATCACCTCATAATTCCCCAAAGTCTATTCACCATCTACAAGTCACAGGTCCACAGTATGATGGAATACTTTCCATTTACCACGATAAATGCAATTCCAACAACACTCAGAAAGCTTGACACCATCCAGCACAAAGCAACCTGCTTGATTGGCACCACATCCACAAGCATCCATCTCCTCCACCAACAACATTCAATAGTAGCAGTGTGTACTGTCTACAAGATGCACTGCAGAAACTCACCTAAGACCTTCAGACAGCACCTTCCAAACCCACGGCCACTTCCCTTGAGAAAGACAAGGGCAGCTGACACACCTGAACACCACCATTTGCAAGTTTCCCTTGAAGCCACTCAATATCCCAACTTGGAAATGCATCATCATTCCTTCAGTGTTGCTGGTTAAAAATCCTGGAATTCCCTCCATAATGGCATTGTAAGTCCACCTATGGCATATAGACTGCAGTCAGTCAAGAAGACAGCTCACCACCGCCTGCTCAAGGCCAATTAGGGACAGGCAATAAATTCTGGTCCAGACAACAACACCCATATCCCCCAAAATAATTTTTTGAAAAGTCTCAATGGAAGTTGGGTGTCAATTGCTGCAGTACGACATAAGGCTGTTTCCTCCGTGTCGGCAGAGTAACCCTAAAGTTAACATCCTGCCATCTTGCAATAAAATTCAAAGGTCATTTAAGATGAAGGGGCTAAGACAGCAGCCAATTTATTTAATCACTCATAACGCCAGAATCTTATATCAAAGGCTTTAAGTGTTATCTGAGTCTGGAAAATTTAATTGTGAGGAGTAAAATTAAAATTAATTCACTACAAACAGATCGTTTGAACTTCTGGTCAGAACATCTTAGGATTTCAGTGGAGTGAGTCCTAACACCTGGTGTTCCTTGAAGACATTGTAACAATGCATATCATCTGGAACTAGTTGCTCACCTGCAACAGAGACTCTAGTTAGACCAGGAAATAATTTTCCTCTTAAAAAAAAACCTAAAGAACTGCAAATTCTGGAAATTGGAAACAAAAACAGAAATTGCTGAAAAAGCCCAGCATGACTGGCAGCATCTATGAAGAGAAATCAGAATTAATGTTTCGAGTCCAGTGACTTTTCTTCAGCTGATGGCTACTTTAATGGTTTCCATCTATCACACTAGATCAAGCAGCCCTGTTATTTTCTACACTTAGAGTCATAGAGTCTGACAGTACGGAGACAGGCCCTTTGGCCCAAACTGGTCCATGGCGACCAAAATGTCCATCCACGATAACCCCATTTTCCTGCACTTGGCCCTTATCCTTCTAATCCTTTCCTATCCATGTAATTGTCCAAATACCTTTTAAATGTTGTTCATGTACCTGCCTCAACCACTTCTGCTGGCAGCTCATTCTGTATGCATACCACCCTCTGTGTTAAAAAAAAAGTGCGCTTCGGTTCCCTTTTCTCTTAAATTCTCTTCAAGAGAATTTTGGCACAATTTTACATTTCATACAGCATGCCCATACAACAGCTAGCTCCTTAAGGAATGATTGCCATTTACTTTAGTGACAGTGGACCACAGGTTAGGCTCAGAACAAGCACCTGGTGAGCTTCATAGACCAATCCTGGATTCAGGGTGGCTCAGTGGTTAGCATTGCTGCCTCACAGCATGAGGGACCCAGGTTCGATTCCAGCCTCCGGCGACTGTCTGTATGGAGTTTGCATATTTTCCCTGTGTCTGCATGGGTTTCCTCTGGGTACTCTAGTTTCCTCCCACAATCCAAGGGTGCGCAGGTTAGGTGAATTGGCCATGATAAATTGCCCATAGTGTTCAGGGATGTGTAGGTTTGCATTAGTCAGGGGTAATGTAGAGTAATAGGGTAGGGGAATGGGTCTAGGTGGGTAACTCTTTGGAGGGTCGGTGTGGACTTGTTGGGCTGAAGGACCTGTTTCCACACTGTAGGGAATCTATGTAAGGAATGGCAATGGAATCTCTAATTCCCCTACTCTCTGTCAATCACAAAAATCTTATGATTTGGAAATGCTGGTGTTGGACTGGGGTGTACAAAGTTAAAAATCACACAACACCAGGTTATAGTCCAACAGGTTTAATTGGAAGCACAGAGCAACGTTCCAAAAGCTAGTGTGCTTCCAATTAAACCTGTTGCACTAAAACCTGGTGTTGTGTGATTTTTAACAAAAATCTTAAGTTATCTTGAGAATGTGACTTAAAAGAAGTTTTGGGATTTACATATTAAAGAACCAAAACCAGCAAACCCATTCTAAAAGATGAAAGACGTAACAATCTAGGTTTGTTCAATATATCATTTCAGCTACATGACACTGTAATCTTTTGTTCTAATTTCTGTGTCTTATGATCCTGCTTCACAACCACCTGATGAAGAAGCAGCACTTCAAAAGCTAGTGCGTCCAAATAAATCTGTTGGACTCTAACTTGGTGTTGTGTGATTTTTAACTTTGACCACCCCAGTCCAATACCAGCCCCTCCAAATCACAACATGTAGGAAGGCTGGACAACCAGCAGAGACAGACAGCACTCCCTTTATTAAAGCCCTCAGTGTATTTCTGCCAGAATGGTGTGATGTTTGGTCATCACACTCCTGTGTTAAGAGATAAGCCAGTGAAGGAAATGAGGGATCAGTTACTAGCAGCAGACAGCTTCTTTGTTCAGCACTCTAAATAAACCTAAGTGAACATCTATGCATGGCATTATATTTACATTTAGCTTATCCTTTTTACCTGATGTGCACAACTAATCGCAGACTCATTATGGTTGTATTTGAAGGGAATCTCATTTAATATAACATTTTGCTGTTTAAATTCATTTTTCTTCAGCCATGAGTTTCTATAGTGCCTGTCCAATCTGCACTGTTAAGTTAACTTTGTGCAATTTTTTGAAAAAGGCAGCTAAGAAGACTTGTAAACTAACATTTTCCCAACAGCCCCCCAGTTTCCTGGATCCTGTTCTATTGTTCAGGCTGCTGCTGTGTGTTAGCTGCAGCCAGGCTGCAAATTCTCGTAAAGTACTGAAATCTCCCAGGTACTTTACAAATTTAAAAAAGGAAATTGATGCTGAGTCAGAAATGTCAGAGGTAATAATAAGGTCTACGTAACTGAAAGCTCAGGCACCTAACGGAGCTGAGGACAAAATGCAACAGACACTGTCGAGTAAAAGGTTCATTAAAGCATTAGGAGTAGTTATTGAACATATGGAGCAGGATCTTAGTCAACAGTGAG
This sequence comes from Chiloscyllium plagiosum, assembly GCF_037043375.1. NCBI lineage: Eukaryota > Metazoa > Chordata > Chondrichthyes > Orectolobiformes > Hemiscylliidae > Chiloscyllium > Chiloscyllium plagiosum. Next base: position 52,548,343 of record NW_028270157.1, on the reverse strand, counting down.
GTCAGATCACGAGGAACTAGAATATGAGTCCGTAGGGTTTCAGAGATGTCCTCTCAGTTACCATTCCAGTGTATAGTCATGATTAATATCTGGTGTTAATAATTGCTTACATTAGCACAGGCAGAACCAGAGACAAGTGGCAAGGAGCATGTTGAAGTGAATCCCAGAGACAGTACAGTGCTACATGTGAAGTGCAGGGAGAAACATGAAGTAAAGTCCAGCAACAACAGGATGTGGCATGCGGCAAGCTTTAACAGCATCTCAGGCACTGAACCACAAAGGGGTCAAATCCACATAAAAGCATGTAAAAGTGCAAGAGAAAGTTCACAGGAGGAGGCATGGTAAGCAATGTCAATATCGAATGTCAACATCCTGTCAAAATTCAGAAATTTTAGACCTGCGTAACTGGCAGCTGATCCTATGATACAATTCACCAACAAAATCATGGAAACAGCCAACAACGAGATGACCAAATTTTCTAGGCATACAGAATGGCCTGATGAGGTCAAGCATGAAAAGGACCTCAAAACAGATCAAAGTTACATAAGAACTGGGGCAGTTTAACTAACTCCAAGAGACTGCTGACCTAAAAGCTCAACTATTAGCAGTCACACTTAAAAACTGAAAAAATTAGAAGATTACAGAAGGTTTCAAAAAGCCCATGCAGAGTTAGCTTATGTTCTCACACAGTTGGCAAAATAAAGAGGTACAGAAATTGCAGGAGAAACTCAACTGGTCTAGTAATATCTGTGCAGAGATAACAGAGTTAGCATTTCGAGTCTAGTGACTCTTCATCAGAACTGATAGCACCAAGAAAAAGGTGGTATTTATGCTGCAGACGAGTTTGGGGGAGAGGAGAAAGAGAGGTGAGTGGATCAGTCAAGATCAGAGACTGATACCAGAGAGAGAGAAAGAGAGGGATATGAAAGTGGTAGGCAGAATAGGGATTGTTGATCCTAAGCCAGGATGGAGAAGAAGCTGAACAAGTGATAACAAGAGCTCAGTTTGGGAGACAATAAGGAGATTTAGTTTTACTTTTAGAAAAACGTACATTTGAGGAAAATGCCTCTCTCAAATGATGATTGTCAGTGCTTTAAGATCACTGCAAATTATTAGCTGAGCAAAACCTGCTAAAATCATTCAGTGATAATTTTTTGTTTGAATAAGAAGCTCTTGGGAGAGAAAACAAAGATATTTGTTTAAATTTGTAGAAGACAATGATTGAAAAACAAGCCACTATTAATTATAAGATTATCTACAGAATGAGAATGACATTTCGGAAAAAGAGCTTGGAAATACATCGGGAAGTAAATCAATTTGCCATTCACCATACAGACAACATGTTCTGGAACCTCATATATATAGATCCTGATCCAGATATCTAATTTCTGTTAATGTTGATACACTTTTACTTTCTGATGGAAACTGTTACCCTAGACTGCTCTTTGTTCTCAAAGTCCATCACACATGGAGGTGAACAAAGAATTTCAGTTTGTGGTCTTCCCTTTCAAGGAGCTGTGATAGTTCAGGAGTTGAGGGTTATCCTATTTTTGTCCAGATTAGTCTCCAGAATTATACAGCTACAGGCCAGCTGTCCTGAGAAGATGCCATTCCACTCTGCCCTAGTATTTACTTCGCAAGACAATAGGAAGGGAGTGCAGAGAGTCACATGTTTATGGCTGAATGTTAGTGGTTCAATGCGGTACTGCGGAATAAATTGAGAGGGAGGTACGGTTTGTAATTGGATCTCATAGAACTGGAGCCAGAGCTTGTAGGTGTCCAGAAGATGACCTCTCCTACCCACCCAATGTGTATAGATTTGCCTGATAAAGCCTGTTCATACTCCCTCACCAGTAGACCTAATCTTACGGTAGAAACCCAACTGAAAAGACAAAAACATTTGGTAAAAGATATAAGACTGGGTGAAATTGCTGAGGTAGGTGGAGTAAAATGATGGTGATTTCTAGAGGAGAACAAGGATTTGCATTTAGTTGGTGGATTTGGGAACCCAGTGAATAAAAAGTGACCGCCAAATGAACTCAGTTTGGGCAGATTCCGAGCAATCAAATGTTGGACAAGTCGTCATGGAAGATGAAGAGAGGAGAGTTTTGAAATAGTTAAATCTGGAGCTAAGTAAAGTTTATCTGAAGGATTAGCAACACAGGAGCTGAGATACGTAGGAGTGGGCAATATTAACGTCAGTGTTTTCACTATAAACATAAGTGAAACTGCCCCACCCAGTTGTTGTTACTGCACAAAATAAAACAATCCATATTATTGTTTATGCTGGAGAATTGCACACTTTGTCCACTCTCCGTATAAATACTGTCACCAGAATCTCGAACTATAGACCACAAATAGAGGCCATTCATACTCTCATATGTGTGCTTGTTCTTTGGCCGACATAGTCAGTAGACCCATCCCCCTTTCACCATTGGCTTTTAATCATTTTTGTTGGAGAGTTCATTAAAGTTACAGCGGAACCTGCTTCCTCCGTCCTTTCAGGCGATGTGTTCCAACACCTTGTACAAAGCTTTCCAAACCTGTGACCTTGACCACTGAGATGGACAAGCTGCATGGCAGAAGTACCACCATTCATTATACGGGTTCAGGGACTTCATCAATCAATGTTCCCCACCTCTTTAACCCTCAACCTTAATAATAGATTTTAACAACAAAAGATGAATTTATGCTTTTCAGAGTGGAGCAAATCATTATCTTGGCATTTTCATTTGGCCCCAATAACCACATCACTTGTGAGCTTTGTATGTGCAGCAATATAGAAGATACGGAGCCATCTTCTCACAAGCTGCTTCCTTTAAGATTGCACACTCCCTCAGCCACACATATCTAAAGCAGTCTGAAACCAACAGTTTGTGCACAAGAACAAACTGTTAGGATGAACATTGACACTGACATCTCAATCCTTGGCCTTTTACTGGACCAATGAAACACACAGAAACACACGGTCACAACCTCAGTTTTGAAACCTTTCCAAACTCAAAAATAAATTCAATTTCAGATTGTAACCACTAACCCCACTTTTGGACACAACAGCTGTTGGTCATGACGCTGCTGTTGTCAATTACATCTTGTCCAGATTCATCGAGCTACATTTTGTCAGGTCTGCAGGAATGGGCTGGGACACAGTGGGACTGAAGGGGTGGGAAGAGTAGGAATGCCAGGGAAGGAATGTTTGTTGGCCTTCCATTGCCATGGTATTTGGCCAAAGGTTGGGAATTTGGAGGGTGACCCTCCTGCCCAGTGACCAATTGTGCCACTGAAGTGGCCAATACATGTTCACTGTAATTTCATCCGTGGCAGAAGTCTTCTGCCAAGTGGTAAACTCCTGGGTATGCTCCTGGGCCTGACAAAAGGATATTATGAATAGTCCAGGCAATAGGCCGTGAGAAGTTTTGGAGAGTGGGGGCTGGTCATTAGGACTGACTTTTTTCCATGGTTAAGCCTGAGCCCAGGTGTGCCTGGAGAGGGAGTATGTGGCATCCATGGGCTCCCTTCAGGCTTTCCATGACCAATGGGTACCATAGGAGCTGCATGGGGTGCATCATCTCCCATAAAACTAAATTTAGATTTATTTTAGTCAGTTTTGTTTTGTTACAGTGCTCCTTTGAGGATGGTTCTATTTTTAATTAATTAACTTGGTCATTAGTTTTCCAATGGTTTTCAATGGAACAGGCCTCTGCTGTTCCGTTAGTTAAAGCTCTCCTCCTCAGCCTTGGTTTATATTTTAGCGCTGAGCTCCTAGTTTGTGGGAACCCAGTGCAGAGGCAAGTGAGAAAATGGGGTCAGATCAGGGGATCTACTTGTTAGCTTGCTTCTGAGCCTGGCCAAAGTGACCATAAACAGGATGCACAACCTGATTGTCTGCTCTCTTCCCTGGTGATTTCTGCATTATGAGAGGTAGAGACAAAGCATGCAGTATTTGCTTGACTGAGGGCACCACAGGAGCTGGAGCGTGTACTATCAGCCTTGGGAATAACTTCGAACTTAATTTGATAAATTTCTATTGAAGTGCTTGTTACATTGCACCTCCAAAGGGCTGTCAATTTGATTAATAGTTTGAATCAAAACCATGGAAAGAGACTTTGTAGGCTGAAGTGTGCCATTAGCCTAGTAATGTTATTTTCATTTTTTTCCATAAATTTCCACTCAAGCTTTTGTTTTTCATTGCAGTGCCCCTTTAAGGTATATTTGATGGGCTGATTTATTGGTTTGGTGTGAATCATAGAATCCCTATGGTATGGAAGCAGGCCATTTGGCCCATCAAGTCCACACCGACTCTGCAAAAAGCACCCCACCCAGACCCACTTCCCCTACTCTATCCCAGTAACTCTGCATTTCCCATGGCTAATCCAACTGGCCTGCACATCCCTGGGCACTCCACCTAAACTGCAGACCTTTGGATGGTGGGAGGAAACCGGTGCACCAAGATAAATCCACGCACACCTGAAGGGAACATGCAAACTCCACACAGACTGAGGGTGGAATCCAACACACTTCTCTCGTGTAGTGCTAATCACTGAGCCATCATGCCACCCTCAAAAGAGTATAAAGAGGCCTCAGATATGGTTTCTTAGTGCAGGAGGCAGTTCATCTGTCTCATAATCTGAAGACCCTAGTGCAATCCTCACCAGGCAGTGTGTTTTGCACACTTGCCACAGCGTGGTGTCAGTCAGTTAGTTCAGTTGGTTAAACTCTGGCTGATATTTACATAATGCATCATGTTGACAACTCTTTCCTACATTATCCAACCAAAAGGATGATTTGTTTAATAGCATTCATGGTCCAGAGAAGGCAGTAGCTGGGAGTATGCAATGTACTACAGATATTGGGTGGTTATATAGAGTGAAATCACATTGAAGGTGTAGTGGGGCCTTGCTGAGAAACAGATACTTTATAAATGAGAGGGTGCGTAAAGGTTAGGATCTAATCTTCTGTTAGTTCATAGTTGAGAGATTGTGATGCTGGTTAGACCACAGAACTAAATGTTGATTCACCATGGTTTTCACACTGAAAAATGTTTGACAATTACCCTGATGGTGAGAGAATGATATGCATTGCCCATTCCACTCATCCAGGCAGAGCAGGAACACCCCACTTTAATTCCTGATGGTTTTCTAAGTAGTGGGAATGATGCAATTGGTCTTTGTACCCTAAAACTACAAATGGAGAATTGAACACAAATCAATCTGACCATGTATGTTCTCGAATAAAGACAGTGGTTCACCATCATGTATTCCTTTTGACATGCATGAGCTGGGCAAACACACAAACAGCAAATCCTTAAGAAGCACGTTCACTTTGTGGAGAGACTTGGTCAAGGCCAGGATTTTACCAGCCTTCTGAAGGTGGCTTGCTGCATGAGCTCATACAATGGGCATGGAATATATCAGGAGGGATACCTTATAACATCTCACAGTGTGGCATATTTCCAGAACCGAGAACTCCACTGATCTGTACTCACTGACTGGAGGCAGCAGCCAATCATGAACTGACCAGTTAATGGTCAATTAATTCATCCATGCCAGCATTTTGCCTGCCAGATCCAGTTGGAATTTTCAGGGCTTCCTTTCTGCTCGCTGTCTATCTCAGCAGCTCTGAAGCTACCAGGTGGGATGGCCCACCAACATATTGAAATATTTCCTACCTACCCTTCAAGTAAGCCTTCACTTTCAGCAAGGGTCACTCCTATGTCTGGGCACAGATGAGGATGCCAGACTTCTGATGGAGCTGTACACTCAGAGAGAGGCACTCGATGGTGGTCTGGGTCACAGCCAATTAGGAGACCACCACCAGTAGTGTTGCCCTGTGCTGTCTGTGAGAGCTTTGGAACCATTTTCCATCCTGGCACCAAGACATTGCTGCTCTGGACAAACTTCAGCCAAAAGACAGAAGTTTGAAAAGATGGCAGGGCATCTTAACCTATGCTGTTTGTATCAGCTCAGTGCACAAGAAAGAATTACTATTTAAGTAATTTTGGAACTCTAAAGGAAATGGGCATATTGGGAATGTTAAATAATTACAAAGTTACTCAAACCAAACAAAAATGGGAGAGGTGAGTGTAGTGAGACAGAGAAGGTTGATCATATGTTCATCACTGGATTTAATATATTGTAAATTCCAAAGGATCTGAATATTCTGTGTGTGTGAATTGAATTACAATCATAGAGTCATAGAGATGTACAGCACAGAAAAAGACCCCTTCAGTCCAACTTGTTCATGCCGACCAGATATCCCAACCCAATCTAGTCCCACCTGCCAGCACCCGCCCATATCCCTCCAAACCCTTCCTATTCATATACCCATCCAAATGCCTCTTAAATGCTTGTTAGCTGATTTAAGGTTGTTACAGAGTTGAATCAGACAGAGAGGAGGAGACATTGTTTCAATATTGTATCATTTGGGACTATAAAAATGCAAGTTTGTGTTGTAGCTGAGGAGTCGAAAAGTATAATTGCACAGTGGTAATGAATTTATTTTTTTTAGAAAAATTGAGAGTATTTTCACTGTAACTAATAATCAGATTCCATAATGTTACATATTTCAGGCCTGTTCCTGTAATTTTAGGTCAGAATTTGCTGTTTAAATTTTACATTGTAACAGGATCTGTTGTGGTGAGGTGGAAGGGGGAATTGTTTCTACATGTCACACAGGCACTCAAATAGGGCGACAGACTAGTTTTCAATAGGAACTTTGAATTACAAGGAATGACTGGAGAAACTGAAAATGGTTTTCCTTTTAAGAGTTTTGTTGGGAATTAGGCTATTAGGATATATAAGACACTAAGTGTTATACATTAAATAAAATTATGAGAATAGGTCAAAGCTTTTGATTTGAGTTAGCAAGAGGCCATTCTAGGACTGACCAGGGAGCTCTTCTCTCATAGTCAGAATGATCAATATATAAAACAAATGAAAGGGCAGAACAGTGGAGGAGAAAGATCTTGAATCGATTAAGGCAAATGTTGTGATGGAGCAGGACTGGATGATATTTCTGGATAGATGAACTGAAAGAGGAAATAGTTCTTTTTTATGGCATCTATCTTGAAAGAATTTTGTTGAAGTGAGTATTGTACTAACAGCCAGCAGGTGGAGCATTTGTCAGTGCTAGCTTCACGAGGTTGTGAGATGTAAATGGGGCATTTTTTTATTAACTGGTTACCTTGCAACATCATGTTGTTTAATCTCACTGATTTATTAGTGGTGAAGAATGTTGTCGGAATTTGATTTTTCAAATGAAGTCATTTCTAAATCGGTTGGGAAAAAGTCTAAAGTTTTTCCCCAATCCTTTAATTTCTGTTTAGGTTTCGAGAAGGAAATGATGCTATTTGAGAGTGCAAGAAATGGATCTAAACCCACACCTCCTATTATTTGATGAAAGGAGGTGGAGATGCTAATTTTGAGCAAAGGCAACCAAACACCAACCTCAAAAAATAATTTAAAATCAACCTGTCCAGAGACATTATTTCACACCTCTGATGCAAGTGGGAGTTGAAATTAGGTCTCCTCGCTCAGAGAAAGGGACACTGCCACTGTGCTACAAGAGCCCCGAACTGAAATGCCATCCCTGGGTGGTCTTGAATCACCAACCTTTCAGTTTACAGTCGAATGTGCTAACCAACCACATTACAAAAACCAGATTAAATACAGTTCCTGGAGTAGTATGATACAACTAAAACAATGGCTGAAACAGAAAAGGAAATAGGAGTCCTTCACTTCTGAAGAAAGGCCACTGGACCTGAAACATTGACTCTGCTTTCTCTCCCTCGAAGCTATCAGACTAGTTGAGTTTCTCCAGCAATTTTTGTATTTATAACTTCCAGCAGTTGCAGTTTTTTTTCAAAAGATAGCTTCTGGTCATTTTAATGAGTTTACTTTGTAAGCCTACCGTGAATTGTTTTATTATGCCAAAGGCTTAGAAAAATCTAAATGTAATTCCTAGTCTGTGCTACATTAGCTGGTTCTTCCTCACACTGTTTTTCCTCCCCCCTCACATCTGCCTTTCTTTCTTCTTCTTCTTCCCTTATTCAATCTATGGATCTCCCATTTCAACTGAAGTGCTAGGTATAAGCATATACATTTTAATTTATGCAGTAGTGTGGTTTCCAAGTGGAATTAACATTACGTAACTAAGAGTTTAACCTTATATTAATCTTAGCGATTTGTTTCAACCTCACGGACTGATTTCAACCATTCATTTCTATTTGGCAATGTGATGACGCTGAATTGCTGATTCATCTTGAGCATCTACGAGCTCATGGACAGCATATTTCCAAATGCAACTTTAGGATATGCATGCAGAGAGGGAATGGTGATCCCCAGGCAGTTCCGGAGTACCAAAAACAGCTCTTGTGGAGTACATTTTCCTTCCCTTCCTTTGGAAAATGCCTTTGTGTAACAGGTTAGCAAAGAGGTGTAGTGTTTTTTGTCCCAAGTCATCCCAAGCAGCTCTTCAGCACAGCATTCTGTACTGGTCCCAGGGAAGATCATCAAAATAAGCATGAACTGTGGGTTAAGTGCAGAAGCTGGAGCTGTCCTCCTTACAGAAGACTAGGTTGAGAACTGGTTTGATAGAGGTGCTCAGCATCATGAGGATGTGGACAGAGAGAGACTGCTCCTGTTGACAAAAGGGTTGAAAATCAAAGGACAACACATTAAGGTGATTAGAGAAGAAACTGAAGATGACAAGAGGACAACCTGTTTATACTGCTGCTGGTTGGGATTTAGATTGCATTCCCTGTCTCTGGTGAATTCAATTGTAAATTTCAAATGTGAAAAATAACAATTTGCAGGGTTATGGGGTAAAGCAAAGGAATGGGACTAACTGTGTCACTTCTGCAAAGAACCAGCATCGTCAAGACAGGCCAAATGGCCTCCTCCTGTGCTCTGCCCATTCTATGATTTTTATGATGTTCAAATTACCCTTGTATCCCTTATCCTTTATTAACTCTATTTCCTAATTAGAGAGATTTACTGGGCAGACACAATAGAGGTTCTCTTTGTAGTAATCTGAAGTATAAGTCCTGAGTTCATAAACTCCAATGTAATCATAGACTCCTTGCAGTGTGGTAACAGGCCATTTGGCCCATCGAGTCCATACCAACCCTCTGAAGAGCATCCCACCCAAACCCAACACCTACCCTATCCCTGTAACCTTACATTTGCCATGGTTAACCCTCGCCTGAGCATCCCTGGACACTGGGCAATTCAGCATAGCCAATCCACTTCACCTACATGTCTTTGGACTGTGAAAGGAAAGCAGAGCGCCTGGAGGAAAGCCATGCAGACGCGGAGAGAATATGCAGACTCTACACAGACAGTTGCCCGAGGCTGGAATCGAACCTGGGTCCATGGTGCTGTGAGGCAGCAGAGCTAACAAATGAGAATCCATGCCACCCCCACTGAGATAAGGGTCCTTCTAAAGCATTCTTTGCAACAAGTTTAAAAACTTAAAACTTGTTTGTGTGCTGCACTTATTTAGAATCATAGAGATGTACAGCATGGAAACTGACCCTTCGGTCCAACCCATCCATACCGACCAAATATCCCAACCCAATCTAGTCCCACCTGCCAGCACCCGGCCCATATCCCTCCAAACTCTTCCTATTCATATACCCATCCAAATGCCTCTTAAATGTTGCAATTGTACCAGCCTCCACCACTTCCTCTGGCAGCTCATTCCATGCACGTACCACTCTCTGCGTGAAAAGGTTGCCCCTTAGGTTAGATTACATTACAGTGTGGAAACAGGCCCTTCGGCCCAACAAGTCCACACCGACCCGCCGAAGTGCAACCCACCCATACCCCTACATTTACTCCTTACCTAACACTACGGGCAATTTAGCATGGCCAATTCACCTGACCTGCACATCTTTGGACTGTGGGAGGAAACCGGAGGACCCGGAGGAAACCCATGCAGACACGGGGAGAACGTACAAACTCCACACAGTCAGTCGCCTGAGGCGGGAATTGAACCCGGGTCTCAGGCATTGTGAGGCAGCATGCTAACCACTGTGCCACTGTGCCGCCGAGGTCTTTTTTATATCTTTCCCCTCTCATCCTAAACCTATGCCCTCTGGTTCTAGACTCCCCGACCCCAGGGTAAAGACTTTGTCTATTTATCCTATCCATGCCCCTCATAATTTTGTAAACCTCTATAAGGTCACCCCTCAGCCTCCAAAGCTCCAGGGAAAACAGCCCCAGCCGCTTCGGCCTCTCCCTGTAGCTCAGATCCTCGAACCCTGGCAACATCCTTGTAAATCTTTTCTGAACCCTTTCAAGTTTCACAACATCTTTCTGATAGGAAGGAGACCAGAATTGCATGCAATATTCCAACAGTGGCCTAACCAATGTCCTGTACAGCCGCAACATGACCTCCCAACTCCTGTACTCAATACTCTGACCAATAAAGGAAAGCATACCAAACTCCTTCTTCACTATCCTATCTACCTGCGACTCCACTTTCAAGGAGCAATGAACCTGCACTCCAAGCTCTCTTTGTTTAGCAACACTCCCTCGGACCTTATCATTAAGTGTATAAGTCCTGCTAAGATTTGCTTTCCCAAAATGCAGCACCTCGCATTTATCTGAATTAAACTCCATCTGCCACTTCTCAGCCCATTGGTCCATCTGGTCCAGATCCTGTTGTAATCTGTGGTAACCCTCTTCGCTGTTCACTACACCTCCAATTTTGGTGTCATCTGCAAACTTACTAACTGTACCTCTTATGCTTGCATCCAAATCATTTATGTAAATGACAAAAAGTAGAGGGCCCAGCACCAATCCTTGTGGCACTCCACTGGTCACAGGCCTCCAGTCTGAAAAACAACCCACCACCACCATCCTTTGTCTTCGACCTTTGAGCCAGTTCTGTATCCAAATGGCTAGTTCTCCCTGTATTCCATGAGATCTAACCTTGCTAATCAGTCTCCGATGGGAAACCTTGTCGAACGCCTTACTGAAGTCCATATAGATCACATCTACTGCTCTGCCCTCATCAAGCTTCTTTGTTAATTCTTCAAAAAACTCAATCAAGTTTGTGAGACATGATTTCCCATGCACAAAGCCATGTTGACTATCCCGAATCAATCCTTGCCTTTCCAAATCCATGTACATCCTGTCCCTCAGGATTCCCTCCAACAACTTGCCCACCACCGACGTCAGGCTCACTGGTCTATAGATCCCTGGCTTGTCTTTACCACCCTCCTTAAACAGTGGCACCACGTTAGCCAACCTCCAGTCTTCGGGCACCTCACCGGTGACTATTGATGATACAAATATCTCAGCAAGAGGTCCAGCAATCACATCTCTAGCTTCCCATAGAGTTCTCAGGTATACCTAATCAGGTCCTGGGGATTTATCACCTTTAACCGTTTCAAGGCATCCAGCACTTCCTCCTCTGTAATCTGGACATTTTGCAAGATGTCACCATCTATTTCCCTGCAGTCTCTGTCTTCCATATACTTTTCCATAGTAAATACTGATGCAAAATATTCATTTAGTATCTCCCCATTTTCTGTGGCTCCACACAAAGGTCGCCTTGCTGATCTTTGAGGGGCCCTATTCTCTCCCTAGTTACCCTTTTGTCCTTAGTATATTTGTAAAGACCCTTTGGATTCTCCTTAATTCTATTTGCCAAAGCTATCTCATGTCCCCTTTTTGCCCTCCTGATTTCCCTCTTAAGTATACTCCTACTTTCTTTATACTCTTCTAAGGATTCACTCGATCTATCCTGTCTATACCTGACATATGCTTCCTTCTTTTTTTTAACCAAACCCTCAATTTCTTTAGTCATCCAGCATTTCCTATACCTACCAGCCTTCCCTTTCACCCTGACAGGAATATGCTTTCTCTGGATTCTTGTTATCTCATTTCTGAAGACTTCCCATTTTCCAGCCGTCCCTTTACCTGCGAACATCTGCCTCCAATCAGCTTTCGAACGCTCTTGCCTAATACCGTCAAAATTGGACTTTCTCCAATTTAGAACTTCAACTTTTAGATCTGGTTTATCCTTTTCCATCACTATTTTAAAACGAATAGAATTATGGTCTCTGGCCCCAAAGTGCTCCCCCACTGACACCTCAATCACCTGCCCCGCCTTATTTCCCAAGAGTAGGTCAAGTTTTGCACCTTCTCTAGTATGTACATCCACATACTGAATCAGAAAATTGTCTTGTACACACTTAAGAAAATCCTCTCCATCTAAACTTTTAACACTATGGCAGTCCCAGTCGATGTTTGGAAAGTTAAAATCCCCTACTATAACTACCCTATTATTCTTACAGATAGCTGAGATCTCCTTACAAGTTTGTTTCTCAATTTCCCTCTGACTATTGGGGGGTCTATAATACAATCCCAAGAAAGTGATCCTCTCTTTCTTATTTCTCAGTTCCACCCAAGTAACTTCTCTGGATGTATTTCCGGGAATATCCTCCCTCAGCACAGCTGTTATGCTGTCCCTTATCAAAAATGCCACTCCCCCTCCTCTCTTGCCTCCCTTTCTATCCTTCCTGTAGCATTTGTATCCTGGAACATTAAGCTGTCAGTCCTACCCATCCCTGAGTCATGTTTCTGTAATTGCCATGTTCCTAACCATGCCCTGAGTTCATTTGCTTCCTAGCAAACCCACCTTTAGCAGAGATATATATGGTTTGAATTAGATACATAAGATTGGTATGACAAAAAGAAGTGCTGTATATTTGAAGTTCCAGCTTCAATAGTATCTGCATGAATTACTGTAAAGATTATTTAACCTGATAAACCCGTTTCTCATTCATGGTGATGTCACCTGAGGCAATTGCTCTTGGTATTCAAGGTATTGCCACCTGATAAAGCCTCTTTGTTACTTTTTTAGGTTATTGAGTTCTGTAGCTAAATACAGCTCATGGAGTCACACATCCTCGAACATGTCAGACCAGTCTCTGCTGTCTGCAAATAAACTGATGGTCGCTGAGAGAGCCAGACTTATTAATATTGTCACAATTACAATAGTGGACTTAAACATACTGTTTTTGGGTACGCCTGAGTTATAGAGTCATAAAGATGTACAGCACAAAAACAGACCCTTTGGTCTAACCCGTCCATGTGGACCAGATGTCCCAATCTGGCCTGGTCTCATTTGCCAGCATTTGCCCCAAATCCCTCCAAACCCTTCCTATTCATTTATCTGTACAGATGCCTTTTAAATGTTTTAATTGTAGTAGCTTCGGCCACTTCCTCTAGCAGCTCATTCCATATACGCACCACCCTTTGCTTGAAAAAGTTATCCCTTAGGTCCCCTTTAAATCTTTCCACTCTCACCTTAAATCTAAACTCTCAAGTTTTGAACTGCCCTACCCTGGGAAAAAGACCTTGTCTATTTACCCTATCCATACCCCGCATACTTTTATAAACTTCTATAAGGTTACCCCTCAGCCTCCGACACACCAGGGAAAACAGCCCCAGCCTATTCAGCTCATGCCCTCTAAATTCCAGCAACATGCTTATAAATCTGTTCTGAACCCTTTCAGGTTTCACAACATCCTTCCTACAACAGGGAGACCAGAATTGAATACAGTGTGGGCGGCACTGTGGCACATGTATGAGATAACTTTAAAACTTTATGGGTGGCATGGTGGCGCAGTGGTTAGCACTGCTGCGTCACAGCGCCAGAGACCCGGGTTCAATTCCCGCCTCAGGCGACTAACTGTGTGGAGTTTGCACGTTCTCCCCGTGTCTGCGTGGGTTTCCTCCGGGTGCTCCGGTTTCCTCCCACAGTCCAAAGATGTGCAGGTCAGGTGAATTGGCCATGCTAAATTGCCCGTAGTGTTAGGTAAGGGGTAAACGTAGGGGTATGGGTGGGTTGCGCTTCGACGGGGCGGTATGGACTTGTTGGGCCGAAGGGACTGTTTCCACACTGTAAGTAATCTAATCTAAAGTATTCCAAAAGCGGCCTAACCAATGTTCTGTAGAGCGGCAACGTGACCTCCCAACTCCTATACTCAATGCATTGACCAATAAATGCAAGCAGATCAAATGCCTTCTCCACTGCCCTGCCTACCTGTGACTCCAATTTCAAGGAACTTTGAACCTGAATTCCAAGGTCTGTTTGTTTGGCAACACTCCCAGGACCTTACCATTAAGTGTTTAAGTCCTGCCCTGATTTGCCTTTCCAAAATGCAGCACCTCACATTTATCTAAACTAAACTCCATTGCCATGCCTTGGTCATTTCCCCTTCCCTCACCTCACCCCAGCTCCAACCTTCCAGCTCAGCACCACCCTCATGACCTGTCCTACCTGCCTATCTTCCTTTCCACCTATCCACTCCACCCTCCTCTCTGACCTATCACCTTCATCCTCACCCATTATACTCTTTGCTACCTTCCCCCACCCTCCTCTCTGACCTATCACCTCCATCCCCACCCCCATTCACCTATTGTACTCTATGCTACTTTCTCCCCACCCCCACCTCCCTCTCATTTATCTCTTCATTCTGCAGGCACCCTGACTTTATTCCTGATGAAGGGCTTTTGCACGAAACGTCGATTTTCCTGCTCCTCAGATGCTACCTGACCTGCTGTGCTTTTCCAGCACCACTCTAATCTAAACTCTGGTTTCCAGCATCTGCAGTCCTTGTTTTTACCTATTGGCCCACCTGATAAAGTTGTGTTACACTCTGAGGTAACCTTCTTCGCTGTCCACTACAATTCCAATTTTGGTGTCATCTGCAATCTTACTAACCATATCTCCTATATTCACATCCAAATCATTTATATAAATGACAAAAAGCAGTGGACCCAGCACCAATCCTTGCAGCACACTGCTGGTCACAGGCCTCCAGGCTGATAAACAAGCCTCCACTACTACAATTTGTCTCCTACTTTCAAGCCAATTTTGTATCTAATTGGTTAGTTCTCCCTGAATCCCATGTGATCTAACCTTGCTGACCAGTCTACCATGTGGAACCTTGTTGAACACCTTGCTGAAGTCCACATAGACAATGTCTACTGCTCTGCCTTCATCAATTTTCTTTGTCTCTTCTTTAATACACTCAATCACGTTAGTGAGACATGATTTGCTATGCACAATGCTTCATGTTTTATGGAAGGATTTCTGTTGCAATGCCTCATCAATTCTCTCACTGTATCTTATGAAATTTGTGGTCGAATTGTATCTCTTATGTCTGATTCAAGCCTTATTTACCACACACCATTCTTGGAATAACTCACCATTCATTGGATATTTCCCAAAAGATTGTTATCTCTTATGTCCATGTCATCTTTGAAAGGCCACTATGCACCCAGACAAAAGTTGGTAATCTGGATGGCAGGCACCAAGCAACATTGCCAATGGCACTTAGGTAGCATGGCTGCCAATCCCTCACATATACAACACTATTCTCTCACATCACTGTTTAACTACCAGACTGCACATTTTACCTGTCAGTATCTATACCTCATCTGAACACCAGCTACGTCAGGACTACCCTGTCCCCAGTGCCCACTGTAGATCCAGCAGGAGATCAGCACACACAGGCAAGCAATTGGACAAAGTCCAAACATGAATTTTTATTGATGGACAACAAAAGTGAATAAACAAAACCAAGAGAGGCTGAATGTTACTCAGCAACCAGATTTCAATATCATGATCAATAAATATTTTACATTCCACAAGTCCGCTGCACCCAGCTCTCACCTTCACGAACCAGGGGCCAATGACTTCACTTTGCCTGTAGCATTTGACACAATTGAGTCTTTTCATGGACAATAACAGCTGCTCCCCACACTGTCCTTGCCTCCTCATCAGAAGACTAGCCCATTTCCTCAATTTCTCAGCATTCAGCACCATAAAACCACAAGATGGAGGAGCAGAAGTAGGCGATTCGACCCACTGTATTTGCTACACCATTCAAAGAGATCACTGCTGATCTAATAATCCTCAGCTCCACTTTCCTCCTGTAACCTTACTGATGCCTAAACTGCTCTTTATACACCTGCTACAGTAGCCAATGTGGTGGTCTCTGTTACTAACGCACCCCACACCGCCTGTAGCCTACGATGCCCTTTGAAGCTGTTCCAAATACTTTCTTTCACCTTGAGTTACCCCAATCTCTGCAAATGCCAATGTCTCAGCCCTCACCCCCCTTAGCCTTGACTCCTGAACTCTCCTAAACAATTAAAAGAAGGACCTCCAGAACCATATTTGCTCCAGACCTCTGACTGACTTTGACGAGCAGCACCTAGATATGACTGATCAGAGACCTTGCAATGCTTGTTGTCAGTACACCCTGCAATGTCAGTCTGTGCATCCTCAGTGGGTTGGATTGGAGAGGTGGCATGATGGTCGTGAAGGGTTGGCAAATATCAGATAGCAAATGTCCATGGAGAAACTACGTGGATGACTGGTACCCATGGTTTGTGCCCTGAGATGCAGTTTGGTTGTATACAGTATGGAGATCTATCACAGCAAGATATCCTCCCGTGTTTCATGTGAAGTTTTCTCAAGGTTTAGCTTGTTTGATGTGTTTATTGCAATAGGAAGCCAAATATTAGTGAGGCAAGTTGGGCTGTCAATAAGATGTTTGACAAGCGATAGCCCCCCCTAATGGCAATTCATCACTGCCCAGTGAGAAACTCACCTCACTGCCAGGCAAGTGTATGAAAGATGGAATGGGATACTGCCAACGTCAAGGTGGGTTTTGGAGGACTTCTCATCCGATTCTGCCAAAAGCCTCACTATAGGCCATGTCACTCAGACTTCTATGACACCCCATCCAACATCTCATTTGACAGCTTTAACATGGAGTGGTTAATAGGGTTTTTCATTGAGTAGAATTGGAATAGTGATAATAGCAAAGATGTTATAAACAAGGTTATGTAGAATCCCTAAAGTGTGGAGTCTGGCCATATGGCTAATCAGGTCCACACTGTCCATCCAAAGAGCATCCTACCCAGACCTCACCCCCGTATCCCTGTAACCCTGCATTTCCCAAAATCAATCCACCTTCTCTGCACATCTTTGGGCTATGGAAGAAAACCATAGCACCTGGGGGAAATCTGCACAGACATGGGAAGAATATGCAAATTGCACATAGTCAGTTACCCAAGGCTGGAATCGAGCCCAGTGTGCTAGCCAACATGCCATTCTTGATGACATAGATGACTTTAAAGCAGTATTTTATTTTTAAAAGGTAAGCTGTAGCTTGTGTAAGACTGACTCAGTTAAAAGCTCTCCAACCAATCATGGAGCTTACCTGGACAGAATGGTTCCAGAATGAAAAGACCAAAAACAAGGATGGGCAGTGGGGCCAGGAGAGGTTCAAGAATGTACTGAGCCATCCATCCTACTCATCACAGAGCTGGAAACAAACATGGAATCATTCTAGTCTGAATAGTCCCTCCTTTAAGACCATATGACATAGGAACAGACATAGGCCATTCAGTTCATTGTGGCTGCTCCACCATTCAATGCAATTGTGGCTGATCTGATAATCCTCAACTCCCCTTCCCTGCCTTTTCTCCAAAATCTTTGATCCACTTACTGATTGAAAGTCTGTCTATCTCAGCCTTTAACAACCCATTTTCAATAGCCCATATACATAAACATTATATAGTTTTTTGACCATTCACTTAATCTGTCTATATCCTTCTGTAGAGTCTGTGACATCCTCACTGCATGCCCTCCCACCTATTTCTGTGTGTGATCCACAAACTTGGTGGTACATTCACTTCTATTGTCCAAGTCATTAATGGATATTCTAAATAACTGTAGTGCCAGCACTGACCCCCTTGACAGTCCACTATTTACTATTCTAAAAATGCCCCACTTTAGCCCAACTCTGTATTCTATTAATTAGCCAGTCCTCTATGCATAATGATATATGACTCAATCATGGTAGCCTTATGAGCAGTGCTTTAACAAATAAGTTTTGGAAATTCAAATATATTGTATGTACTCATCCCCCTTCATCTATCCTGTTTGCTACATCCTCAAAGAACTGTAATAAAGTTTACAAGCACGATTTCCTCTTTAGAACATAGAACATAGAACAATACAGCACAGAACAGGCCCTTCGGCCCACGATGTTGTGCCGAACTTCTAACCTAGATTAAGTACCCATCCATGTACCTATCCAAATGCCGCTTAAAGGTCACCAATGATTCCGACTCTACCACTCCCATGGGCAGCGCATTCCATGCCCCCACCACTCTCTGGGTAAAGAACCCACCCCTGACATCTCCCCTATACCTTCCACCCTTCACCTTAAATTTATGTCCCCTTGTAACACTCTGTTGTACCCGGGGAAAAAGTTTCTGACTGTCTACTCTATCTATTCCTCTGATCATCTTATAAACCTCTATCAAGTCACCCCTCATCCTTCGCCGTTCCAACGAGAAAAGGCCGAGAACTCTCAACCTATCCTCGTACAACTTCCTCTCCATTCCAGGCAACATCCTGGTAAATCTTCTCTGCACCCTCTCCAAAGCTTCCACATCTTTCCTAAAGTGAGGCGACCAGAACTGCACACAGTACTCCAACTGTGGCCTAACCAAAGTCCTGTACAGCTGCAACATCACTTCACGACTCTTGAATTCAATCCCTCTGCTAATGAACGATAATACTCCATAGGCCTTCTTACAAACTCTATCCACCTGAGTGGCAACCTTCAAAGATCTATGTACATAGACCCCAAGATCCCTCTGTTCCTCCACCTGACTAAGAACCCTACCATTAACCCTGTATTCCGCATTCTTATTTGTTCTTCCAAAATGGACAACCTCACACTTGGCAGGGTTGAACTCCCTCTGCCACTCCTCAGCCCAGCTCTGCATCATATCTAAGTCCCTCTGCAGCCGACAACAGCCCTCCTCACTGTCCACAACTCCACCTATCTTCGTATCATCCGCAAATTTACTGACCCACCCTTCGACTCCCTCATCTAAGTCATTAATAAAAATTACAAACAGCAGAGGACCCAGAACTGATCCCTGCGGAACTCCACTTGTAACTGGGCTCCAGGCTGAATATTTACCATCTACCACCACTCTCTGCCTTCGACCGGTTAGCCAGTTTTCTATCCAATTGGCCAAATTTCCCTCTATCCCATGCCTCCTGACTTTCCGCATAAGCCATATTGACTCTGCTTGATCAAATTATGTTTTTAAATGGTCTCACATCGTATCCTTTATAATGGACTCCAGTATTTTCCCAATGACAGACATTAAGCTAAGTGGCATTTAGTTACTGTTTTTTTTGCTCCTCCTCTCACATTTGGAATGACTGTGGCAGTTTTCCAATCTTTTATGACTTTTCCAAAATGTAAGCATTCTTGAAAGATTATTACTAGTCTAATCAATAGTTCTGGAACTAATTCCTTTATTATCCTAGGAGATATCTCATCAGGTCCGGGGATTTATCAGCCTTTAACCCCATTAGATTCCTCGTTCCTTTTCTTCAGCAATTGTTATTGTGTTTATTTTCTCCCCATTCCATCTCCTACCAATTGTAACGCTCCCTCCCCAACCCCCCATTTGACTATTTAATATTTTGGAATGCTGCATCCCTTGCAATGAAGACTTATGCAAAGTACTTATGCAATTATGCTGCCACTTCCTGATACCTCGTTACTATTTCCCCAGCCTGTTCTCTGTCTGGCCTATGTTCACTGTGGACTTTCTTCCTTTTCAATCTATTTAAAGAAATTGTTGCAATCTGCTTGTATATTACTTGCTACTTTGCCCTTAGTTTATTTTCTCCTTTTGTTTTGGTCAGTGTTTGGCTTTTAAAACTTTCACAGTTTACCAATAATCTTTGCCAAATTGGATGTCTTTTTTTCTTTCTAGTTAATACTACTCTTAACTTCTTTGGTTAACAATGGTTGATTTTTTCCATTCCCAAAATCCGTCTTCCTCACTGCTTTTGTCTGCTTTTGTCCCTCAGCTGTCTTTTCTGCTAAACTCCATTCCCAATACATTCCAGCTAACTCTGCTCTCATCCCTGAGTAATTATCTAGATTGAAGTTTACCACAGTTGTTACCAGGAAATCACTTATTAAACCTGGTCTATTACACATTAACAATCCCAAACTGGCCTAAATCCCAGTTTGATCCACAACATGTTGTTCTAGGAAACTGTCCTGAATTCATTCTATGAACTAATCTTTGTGGCAACCTTTGCCAACTTGATTTTTCCAGTCTATATGAAGACTAAATTGAAAACTCCATGATTAGTTTTATATGCCCTCGTTATCTTTGGATTTATTCTGTGTCCTACAGTAAAGCTACTATTAAGGAACTTATTGACTATTTGCATCAATATTATCTTACCTTTGTTATTTCTTACAGTGTGAAACAGGCCCAACAAGTCCACACCAACCCTCTGAAGAGCAACCCATTTCCTTCTGACTAATGCACCTAACACTATGGGCAATCTAGCATGTCCAATTCACCTAACCTGCACACCTTTGGACTGTGGGAGGAAACCGGAGCACACTCACACAGACAAGGGGAGAATGTGCAAACTCCACACCGACAGTCATCCAAGGCTGGGATCGAACCTGGGTCCCTGGTGCTATGAAGTGACAGCGCTAACCACTGAGCCACCGTGCCACCCAGGTAATTTTACATTATCTGATCCTAGATCATTTCTTGCTATTGTATGTATTCCAGCTCCTGCTAACAAAGCTACCCTTCCCTTGCTGCTTGTCCTTTTGAAAAGTCGCAAACCCCTGAATATTGAACTCCAATTTTGATCTCCTAGTAATCATGTCTCCATAATAGCTATAAGATTATATTCATTAACCTTTATTTGGACAATTAATTCATTTATTTTGTTCCAAAAATTAGACACACTTAGGCAAAGTGCCATTAATTTTGATTTCTTTTTACAATCTCCTCACCCTTTGACCCTATTTGCTGCTTTACTATGTCCCTTCCTGGTCCACTCTGGGCATCATTATCAAATAGACCATCTGATCCACTGGAAAAGCTGCTCTACGTTGACTTTATTTGTTTTTAAGTTTAATCTCTTAGCTGTATCATGTCCTTTTGTTTGTTCCAACTTTTAACGGAATAATACAGTAGCTTCAGGAATGCATGAGATCACTTGACTGTATTAATTGTTATTCCTTCTCCGAACTGCAAATTCCACAAAATGTCTCCGGTACAGAAAAGGGTCTAAAGCAACATGCAAGCTGTACACTTTGTAGTTCATTCTTTGAAAGCTCCACACACATGAATAAACCACAAAATGAGTAAATGACAGATTATATATGACTCGTCCCTACCCAAGAATGCAAGCAATGTAACTTTGTATTTAACAGAGGAAGTTTCGGCACCCGTCTCGGGATTTGAGTATCATTTGAAAGTGTTAAAATCAATGAAACACTTGTATGTCTCAAAAACAGTATCCAACAGCAAGTTTAAATTTGTCACAATTGTTACAATTTGGAATCTAAATCTTTGTTCAAGCTTTTCTTTTAGCAATACCAATTAGGAAATGCTAGTATTTTTATTGCCTTAATTTCTAGTCTGTTCTATATATAATTTGTCTCCATCTATAATTTCTCCATCTTTATGTCTCAGCATGTCTTTCCAGCTTATAATACTTGCCTAATCTTTTATCCTTTTATTTCTGTTACTGTATTTATTATTCATGTAAATTAACAGTCTTCTATTTCAGTTTGAAAGTCATTCAACTCATTTTCCTTTTCTGAGATTGGCATATCTACTAATTGTCTCTCTTTCCACTTCTTCGTTTTTCTTGTTTTAGATTGTCAATACCATGTTTCCTTTTCTTGCAAGACTTGAATTCTGATGGATTTTGACAGTTGTTGGGACTTGTGTATTTCCACCATTTTCAGTTCATCTTAATAAATCACTGCCCTGATATTACTAGTTGCTGTGATGATGCAGTAGTCTTTCCTGTGATCTTGTTACGCTATGGCCGTGCTAGTCCTATTTCTTACTCATGCGTACAATAGCCAATGGAAAGTGTCACAAGAAAAAAATCAGGATGGAGCAGCATTTGCAAAGCAAGAATATGCTCATTATCGTCTATTATTGTTAAAAGTAGTAGATGCAGTTGATTTTATTTTTATGTCATATTTTTGTCAAAATGTCTGCTTAAATTCAATGTTAAGCCCACACTAATAAAGCCATATCAGATGAGACAAACTAACATTCAAGACAGACCCAACACAGTGATATAACTTCACCACCTGCTCCATTGATTAAATGGGACATTGGTACACAGAGACCAACCATAATTGGTGTTTATTGAATCGGCCCAGCGCAGTTACAAAGTTGCTGGACACTGTTATCCACTAATTTTGCCAAACCTTCCCACTTAGGTCAGTTCTCACTCTTCTGTGTAAACCTCTTCCAGTCACAAAGAAACATCTTTTAAAGTTTTTGCACCAATTTGTATGTGACAACCTTTGACCTAAAAACAGTACTGTATGTAAAATTACTATGTCTTTAAAAGATCTGTGAAATCTGGAATTGTTTTTTTTTTAAATGTGAAAAGGCCTTTTGAGAGGTTAAAACAATTATTGTGGGATCAATTGGAATTTCTTAGACAATATGAAGTATCGGGAGAAAATGGGGACTGCAGATGCTGGAGATCAGAGTCGAGAGTGTGGTGCTGGAAAAGCACAGCAGGTCTGTGCATTTCCAGCACCACACTTTTGAATATAAAGTACTGGGTCCATGCAAAACAATATCAACGGGAAGGACACAAGGAAAGGAGCAGTGTGGCTGACAGCTCACCAACAAGAGCTTCAGTTACAAAGGAGAGCTACAAACAGAAGACCTGAAGGAGACAGTTCATCAACACATTGCTACAGGCACAAAGAGAAAGCAAACAAAGACAGAGACAGGAATACCAAGAATTCTAGTGAGGAGGAGAAGCTAGGAAAAGTAAAGGAAGTCAGCTTTTCTGCTTTGCAGAAGGTGAGGCAGAAGATCTTGGAGATACTATGCAAGCTGGTCAGAAAAGTCTAAAATTTGGAAGACTGCACAAATTGAATAACTCAGACATATCAACAAGTCCAGTACTTTCCCAGAAGTGGAAAATCCACTTTGGTCCCAAACCCAAATTTGAGAACCCCTTTCTATTCTGAATACAGAGCTGAGTAAATATCGCTCTCTGACCTGTATGGGTATTTAATATTCTCCTGAAACTAATGATACAGTACAAAAACATTTAAATGGTGAGTTATTTCATCATGAGCAGAAGGGTGTACCACATTTTGGAGTGGCTGAAGAAATTTAAAACCCCAAAATATTTACCATCGATGACCCAACTCTAGCCTGAGGGACATTCCACAAAATTAATTTTCTTTGTAAATGCTAGAAATTATAACCTGACTGGAGTTAGGTCCTGAACAAAGAAACTGCTTGAAATTAATTTCTAGTCTATTGCCCACAATAAAAGATTCATAAAGTGATACTTTCTTAACTTGTATGCGAACAAAATGTAATTTAATGAACTGAGCCATGTAATGAACTGTACTGAGGGCTCACTTAGCAAAATACACTGAAGACACTAACTACAATGTACTGACAGTAGCTAATGGAATGCTAAAAGGGTTTTTAAATGAAAGAAAGAACCACCTGTATTTATCTAGTGCCATTCACTACCTCTGAACTTCCCATGGCACTTTACAGCCAAAAAAGGTCTTTTGAAATGTCGTCACTTTTGTAATGCTGGAAGCAAACAGCCAATTTTCACACAGCAAGCTCCCACAGCCAATAAAGTGCAGGGAGAATTTTCCAGCTGTTCTTTGCATGGGATAGTCACCATCCTCAAAAGAGTTCACACGAACCCTTGGTTCAATATCTACTCTCGATCAAAAGTAAAGTGATGGAAGTGGTCAACAACAATGCTATCAAGCAGCACATGCTCTGCAATAACCTGCTCACCTACACTTAGTTTGGATTGTGCCAGGGCCACTCAGATCCTGTGTTCCAAAGATGTTGATATAGTAAGTAAGAAGAAAGAGTTACAGAAGAATTGTAACCAGAGGACACAGATTTAAGGTGACTAGGAAATGAATTAGAAGCCACAGAAGGAAACTTTTAATTAAACAATAATAAAAAGAGAAAGTGCTGGAGAAACACAGCAACTTATTTTTCTGGCCATATTTATGGAGAGAGAAACAGAGTTAACATTTTGAGTCGAATGACTCTTCAAAACTAATTATACTGGAAGTTGTTTATGATCTGAAATGCACTGCCTGCAAGTGTGGAAGTTGTTTTGACCATAATAATTACCAAAAAAGAATTGGATAAATATTTGAACTGGTGAAATTCATCAGGTTATGATGAAAGAGCAGGGGAGTGTACCTAATTGGACAGTGCTTTCAATGAGGTGAAACATGATGGACCAAATGATATCCTTTTGAGTGGTAACATGATGTGAAAGAATGTATTGGGAAAGGAGAGGGTACTTGTTTTCCAACATTAATGAGAACCTTCAGAATAGGAGGAAGGAAAACTTGAAGGGATATAAAGGGAAGAACAGTACTGTTGTGCAAAAGAATCTGTGCAGGCTGTCTGCTTCCAGCATTACAAACGTTGACATTGATATACAACTGGCCCAATTCATATGTGGGAATTGCTCATCTGAATGTTTCAATCTGGATTTTGCCTCTGGGTCAGATAAGAAATTAAATTATAAACAGCTCAAAGAGTTTCTAAAAGCTTAAAAAGTATGCAATACCACCTGCCTGAGGTCACATCAGTAGCTGAGGTATGAACACTATGCACACTGAATTTTAAATGAGGCAAACACAGAAGTAACATGATGCACTGAATAGGACTGTGTTTTCTTTAGCTTCTGAAGTGAAACAACAGAAACAAGTTATGTCAATATATTTTGAGTTTCAATGAAACTCTCACTCATAAGTTGTGAAAGAGTGTCTTCTCTGATAATCCAATCAGTAGATGTCATTCCTATCTTACATAAAGCAGGAAAGAACTTGGTTCAATGCCTGTCCTTGTGTCAAGATAATAGATCTTAATTCAAGCAGCAGACAGGCAATGGCAACAGACCTCAGCGCCACTGCCAGAGAGAACAGTAGCATCAGACATCTTCCTTTTCTTGGTCATGATTGAACTTTAATACTTTCCACAGACAAATAGGCTGCTGCTGCTTGCTGCCCAAATGGCCAAATGGGACAAGGGATCGAGGGTAACCAGAACATTCAGCTTGTTCCAATGTGAGAGTGCCTTTGTACTGTGGTGGTCTGAGAGCTACTCTTTTCAGTCTGACACATACTAACTGGAGTGCGGTAAGTCAGACCTGAAGCTTCCTGAAGTCTCCTGACATCTGGTTACAGTGGACATTGACAACAGCATGAAAGCTAGCGTATCTCTGCACTCAAGGCTGAAGTTGTCAGGCAGCAGAAGGGCATAAAATCACAAACCAAAAGGTGCTGATTCAATGCAGATGAAAAACAAATGAAAATCTCCATATTGTTACATGTTTACTGATAGAGTCTGGTTTCCTGTCAAGGTTTGTTACAGAATTTGAATTATGATTTGAATGAAAGAGCAGTGCTCAGAAAGCTAGTGCTTCTAATTAAAACTGTTGGACTATAACCTGGTGTTGTGTGATTTTGAATTTGAATTAACAAGCTTGCAATGCATTAGATAGTGTTACGTCTCTCGCTGGGGTAGTGCGTTGGAAATCAAGGCCTGCTTTTCCTGGAGTTGTCACAAATGTGAAAATTTGATTAAATCATGAAATTTGTCCTAACTGTCTAATTCAGGTGCAAAGAATATGCATACCAGTTTTTTTTTCAAGAAGATAACTACCGTATTTCTTGTAGCCAAATTGTTTTTAACCAACAGCACCAGTTTTTAACAGATCTCTGTTATCAATGGCAACATCAGATAAAAGAAACAGAACACAAGAGAATGTCTGTTTGAAGCTGTTTCTCCTGGGCCTCCCAACAAAATATCGAGTATCTCTTGGTCTCGACAGGTATGCAAAAAATGTGTCAGTAATTCTGATCCCAGTTCATGATATGGTTGAATTATGAACTGGTGGAACTGGTTTCTCCTGTTATCAGATTACCAGTTCAAATCTCTGGCATATTTTCTGAGCGCTTGTGCAAAATGGAGTTTTCCAGTTTATGATCAGGTGACATCCTGCAGAGCTCCACCTTAACTCCTCTCTTCACTACATGTTTCTTAAAATGGTTTGTCCATTGTTTGTAATATTTACTGCTGCAAGTATATGGGAGAATTTATCCCAAACATTTCATAATACTTCTTCTCATTCATTTCCATTGCTTTAGCTGCAATCACCTTTCACTTGTGAAATGGCAGACAAGGAGATGAGATGTCCTTCTGCCAATGGTATTCTGACCAGTTGCTCTAATGGTAGCTGGAGTGGTTTCTGATGGATGGCGTGGGTGAGATCTGAACTTGTTGGCACGGATGTGAATGTAGCTGCAAATCAATAAGCTGTGACTGAATACTGCAGGGTATTTGACTCGCAGAAACGCTGCAATAGCCTTTACATTTCAGGC
Source organism: Chiloscyllium plagiosum (assembly GCF_037043375.1). Classification (NCBI taxonomy): domain Eukaryota; kingdom Metazoa; phylum Chordata; class Chondrichthyes; order Orectolobiformes; family Hemiscylliidae; genus Chiloscyllium; species Chiloscyllium plagiosum. The sequence goes on along the minus strand of NW_028270157.1, from coordinate 52,521,807 downwards.
TCACAAAGATTTCTAATCAGTCAGAGGGATTTGAATACTTGTTCCATTGAGAAGTAAAACTTCAATAGCAAATGTTAATTGCCATATATGTCAGTTTTTCCCTTTCAGTATTTTCAATTTTTTATGCTCTTTAACATGACTCAGTACCAGGAAATGCAGCAACATTTGTCTTTTGTTGTAGAGGGAGAAATGTACCCTGACATCATGAGCTATAGATCCAGGTGTACTCTATATTCTCCCTGCATCAATTTGCTTTTGCTTCACATTTCACAATCAACCCACATGTCCTCGCTATTAAGATTGTCAATTGGGTGCTCAGTCTTAAGCCGCTCAGACACATTCCATTGCAGGGTCTTGCATACAGAAAAGGAAAAGTCCATATTGTCTGGTACATTATCAAATGAAATTTAGAAGTCCACATGTACACCACATCAACTGAATGGTCCTTGTCCGCACTCTCTGTTGTCTCAGGTTGTTGGATTGCCTTATAATCATTAAAATTCCAGGCATTACTATCCTAGTTTGCATAATCACCCCTCATAATTAACTCTTACAGTCCAGATTTTATTCTAGCATATATTGTATTCCCTTCAAGGCTAATATAACCTTCCTAAGATGTGGTTATTTGAATTATTCTCAGTGTTGAAGGATACAGAACTGGCTCAATGGTAGAAGACAGAAGGTGGTGGTGGAGGGTTGTTTTTCAGACTGGATCAGTGCTGGGTCCACTACTTTTTGTCATTTACATAAACGATTTGGATGCGAACATCAGAGGTACAGTTAGTAATTTTGCAGATGACACCAAAATTGGAGGTGTCGTGGACAGCGGAGAGGATTACCTCAGATTACAACAGGATCTTGTCCAGATGGGCCAATAGGCTGAGAAGTGGCAGATGGAGTTTAATTCAGATAAATTCGAGGTGCTGTAAATCTTAGCTGGACTTATACACTTAATGGTAAGGTCCTAGGGAATGTTGCTGAACAAAGAGACCTTGGAGTGCAGGTTCATAGCTCCTTGAAAGTAAAGTCGCAGGTAGATAGGATAGTGAAGAAGGTGTTTGGTATGCTTTCCTTTATTGGTCAGAGTATTGAGTACAAGAGTTGGGAGGCCATGTTGCAGGACATTGGTTAGGCCACTGTTAGAATATTGCGTGCAATTCTAGTCTCCTTTCCTCCGGAAAGATATTGAGAGACTTGAAAGGGTTCAGAAAAGATTTACAAGGATGTTGCCAGGGTTAGAGGATTTGAGCTATAGGGAGAGGCTTAACAGGCTGGGGCTGTTTTCCCTGGAGGTTTGGAGGTTGAGGGGTGACCTTATAGAGGTTTAAAAAATCATGAGGGGCATGGATAGGATAAATAGGCAAAGTCTTTTCCCTGGGGTCAGGGAGTCCAGAACTAGAGGGCATAGGTTTAGGCTGAGAGGGGAAAGATATAAAAGAGATCTAAGGGGCAACATTTTCATACAGAGGGTGGTACGTGTATGGAATGAGCTGCCAGAGGAAGTGGTGGAGGATGGTACAATTACAATACTTAAGAGGCATTTGGATGGGTATATGAATAGGAAGGGTTTAGAGGGATATGGGCTGGGTGCTGGCAGGTGGAACTAGATTGGGTTGGGATATCTGGTCGGTATGGACGGGTTGGACCGAAGGGTCTGTTTCCATGCTGTACATCTCTATGACTCTAATACTCTATTATCTAACTGGGTCTTTGTACAGCTCTGGGATTATGTCTATCCCCTTGTATTTCAGTTGTCTAGCTATAAAACCCAGCATTGCATTGGCTTTTTTTGATTATTTTCGGTACCTGCTCACAACATTTCAATGATTTGTGTACCAAGACATCAGGTCTCTTTGAACTTTCACTGTTTCTAGTTTTTTACTTTGATCTAAAACTATTTTAGTTTCTAATTGGATGGTCTCATATGCAGACACTGAAATTGATTTGCCATGGTTTTTGTTTCCCATTCACTTAATCTATCCATGTCATTTAGTAATTTTTTTGTCTCCATCTATGCTGTTCACAATAGTGCCTAACTTTGTGTTACCAATATAGTTGGATATATGGCTTTCTGTTCCATCATCTAACTCACCATCTACTTCGAATTGTGGAGGTGCCAACACCAACCCTTGTGGCACACCACTGGTGATGTTCTGCCAATTCTGCCCGATACCCGTACACTCTGTCTCTTGTAGGCCAATAATTTGCTTTCAACAGCTTGAACTTGAAATTTTGGCTAATAGTTTCTTATGAAGAACTATATTAAATGACTTTGAACGCCCTGCAAATAACTATCAAAGACATTCCCTCCTCCCTATTTGGCCTCTTCAGGTCATGCAGATCACCTGATAGTTTAATTAGTGAATGTAATTCAGTTTTATGGAAAACGCATAGTGGGGAGGCAATGGTCTAGTGGTATTATCACTGGACTGTTAATCCAGTTAACAATCCTGGGGACCCAGGTTCAAATCCTGTCATGGTGAAGATTGAATTTAACAAAAATATCAAGAGTCTAATGATGGAAGTTAAATTCAAGTCAAAAATCTGGAATTAATTGTCTAATGATAACCATGAATCCATTGTCAATTGTTGGAAAAACCCAGCTGGTTCACTGATGTCGTTTAGGGAAGGAAATTGCCATCCTTACCTGTCTGGCCTACAGCAATGTCATTGACTCTTAACTGGCCTCTGGGCAATTAGGGACGGGCAAAAGATGCTGCCCAGTCAGCAATTCCTTCATCCTGTGAATGAATAAAGGACAAAAAAAATCTGTTCTTAAGGAGCTTTGTTAATGGTTTGGGGATCACGAATGGGGTGGACTGTTCCTTTCCAGTTCAAAAAGAGTTGAGAAATGCTCAACAGAAAAGGCCTAACAGCAATCAGGTTCACATCCTGTAAGCTCAGAAATGATGTTGTGATTTATAGGAACATCCCCATTTCATCCTTTGTGGCAGAAAGTGATAAGAAAAGTTTAAAAGAATCAGGAAAGGTAGAGCATATTAGGTGTCCCTTAGACAACTGTGTTGCTAATGAATAAAACAAGTCAGTAGAAATTGGCAACATATTTCTGCTACAACATTTATCCACCAATCTCACTGTACCTGAATCACAAATGCGTGGAGGAGCTATTTGCAGAAGACTGGTAACAATGAGTAGACAATAGAAGACAATATGCCTGATATAAAATGCATAACAGTATCAATGATCATGTGATATATGCTCAGTGAGCCCAAACAACTAGTAATTCGTCAAATCTGTACGATACTATAAAAGCAGATAAGCACAAAGTTGAGGAATTTGCTTACCAGGTAGATCTTAATGGGCCACATGCTTGCTTACATTATTGTATGCAGACAATACTTCTGGGTACACAATGACATGGCTAACCACAAATGTGTCCCCAAAGTTCAGTTCCAGCACCAATCTTTGTTAATCTTTATTTTTCAATAAAAAAACTGCCTGGAACCAAATTATGGAAATTGAGGTTTACTGTTGATGGTGGCTTTGGTACTCAAGCTTTACCATCGAGCAACCATATTCACTGAGGATATGGAACTCATAGCCTGAAATGGTCTCATCAATCCCAGGAGGACTGTCTCCACCACTTTGCACACTTCTAGTACTTCTCATGAACTTACTATCATCTTAATCAGGGCTGAAGAAGGGCTTATGCCCGAAACGTCGATTCTCCTGTTCCCTGGATGCTGCCCGACATGCTGCGCTTTTCCAGCAACACATTTTCAGCTATCATCTTAATCAGTCAACTCCTCAACATAATACTCATCTCATGCCCGAAACGTCGATTCTCCTGCTCCTTAGATGCTGCCTGACCTGCTGCGCTTTTCCAGCAACATATTTTCAGTTCTTCAGCTTTGACCAGGCAATGATCTACAAAGACTACTTACTACCAAAAACTGCTGAGAATGTCAAAGCCTGACGTAACTAGTCTCCACATTTTCCAGCAGTGTACGAATACAGCAACATCCAATCCCTCAGAATTCCCTTTAATAAATTGACTATAACTAATATTAGAGTTATTTTCATTATTTCTGCTTTTCTCACCACATTGAACAAGCATTTTCCCACTAGGTGGCTAGTGAAGAATGCATCAGACAAAACAGCAGTAAATGATATCCTCATTCAGTGGGAATGTACTATGTTTTATATGGTCGGATTAGCTAATGAAGTGGTGTCTGCTAATTCTTGAGTGCTGTTTTCATTGAAGTGCTGCCATAATCAATAATATTAATGGTGTGTATTCAACAGAGCAGTACAAGAAAATTATCAACTTCATGGCCTTAATTCAGCACAGCACCTGAATAATCATACACCCTAGTCTGCCATTTTCTAAAGCTTTATTCACATTCCTTTCAAATATTTTACCCAAGAGTCTGGATGTTTCTATGTTTTCATGTCATAGTTTTATCCTTATGCCTTTGGGTCCACTGTGGAAGTTCTGAGCAAGGGACATTGGACCTGAAACGTTAAGTCTGATTTCTCTTGACAGAAGCTGCCAGACCTGCTGAGCTTTTCCAGAAACTTCTGTTTTTGTTGACTTTGTGTATATACGCCGTCATAAAAGCAATTTGGCTCTGTGCAGTTCCATATCAAGAACTTCATCAGTTTTCATTCTTATAGCATTATAAAACTTCATGGTGTTAAACCATTCAATGGGCAGTGCAAACCCTTTCTTTCCAGGTACACATCATATTGAGGTTAAGACTACTCTTATCCAGCTCAGGTGTTGGAAGCTATGTGCTACAGGCCTCCTACGTTTTCTACATTTATTTCAATGCAAGGGGCCTAACAGGGAAGGCAGATGAACTCAGGGCATGGTTAGGAACATGGAACTGGGATATCATAGCAATTACAGAAATATGGCTCAGGGATGGGCAGGACTGGCAGCTTAATGTTCCAGGATACAAATGCTACAAGAAGGATAGAAAGGGAGGTAAGAGAGGAGGGGGAGTGGTGTTTTTGATAAGGGATAACAGTGCAGCTGTGCTGAGGGAGGATATTCCTAAAAATACATCCAGGGAAGTTACTTGGGTGGAACTGAGAAATACGAAAGGGATGATCACCTTATTGGGATTGTATTATAGACCCCCTAATAGTCAGAGGGAAATTGAGAAACAAACTTGTAAGGAGATCTCAGCTACCTGTAAGAATAATAGGGTGGTAATGGTAGGGGATTTTAACTTTCCAAACATAGACTGGGACTGCCATAGTGTTAAAGGTTTAGATGGAGAGGAATTTGTTAAGTGTGTACAAAGGGGATCTAAGATGGCGGCGATCTGAGAAGATCACACTGCAGAGCTTCGCATCGCAGCAGGAGCAGGACAGTCCTTTAACCCACCCAACCCAGGTCATCAGGATTTCTTGGGGTGTTGGAAAGATTGTGGAGCCCCAAGAAACATTTAAAAATTGACTTACCTGTATTTTCAGCTGTCCAGAAATGCCTAAAAAGGGAGGAGTAGCATCTGAGGCCGTGCCTACAGCTCAGCCTGCAGCAGCCTCGGAGCCAATTACTCTCCAGGACCTGGTGAACCAGCTCTCGAAATCTCGTGAGATGTTGGGGAAACAGATTGAAGAGAAACTGGCTCCAGTCTCTCTCATGCTGCAGAAGCATGAGCAGCAGCTGGGAGACCTGGAGAAGAGGACGGATGAGATGGAGCACAGGGTCACAGTGGTGGAAGCTGATGCCAGTTCATTCAAGGAAGAGATCCAAGCCCTGAAGACGCAGGTTCGTAATTTGCATGACCAAGTGGATGATCTTGAAAACAGGGGCAGGAGAAAAAAACATTCGGATCATCGGTCTGCCTGGGGGTAAGGAAGGTGAGCGGCCTGTGGAATTTGTTGAAGATTGGCTTTCAAAATTCCTTGACTTGGAGACTGGCATGAGAGGATTGAAGATAGAGAGGGCTCACCGGGTCGCAGCACAGAGGTCGGGTCTGGGTCAACGCCCTCGTCCTTTCCTGGTGCAGTTCTATCATTACTAGGATAAGGAGAGAGTCATGGAGGCTTCCAGACTCCAGGAGAAGGATCGAAAGGCTCTAATTTACGAGGAATCTAAGATCATGTTTTTTCAGGACTTTTCAGCAGTGGTGATCCAGAAACGAAAATCGTATGATGGTGTCAAGAGAAGATTGAAGGAGCTTGGGATTCAGTACTCCCTGAGATATCCGGCAGTGCTTCGGATCACCTTAGATGGATCCATGCATCTCTTTGACACATCGGAGAAGGCAAGAGACTTTGTGGACAAACTAACTGAAGTTAAACAATTGTAGTATGTACAAATATCGTTGATTGGGTATGCGTTTATCATTCTGTGAAAGAAATGGAGGAAATCTGGTTGGAGCTTTGTTTTTCCCGTTTTTTTTTACCTCTATTGATAATAATTTGGTTCAAACTATGTCTGGCGGTGGTTAAGATGTACATTTTAAATTTCTAACTTAGGACATAGCAAAGGATGGGTGAGGTATTTATTCCCCTTTTTTTTATATCAAAGAATGTTTTTTTATCCACATTGATATTCTGTGGGGTGTTTATTCTTTTTAGCTTGTGCTTGCGATGCGGCTCTAGCTGGGAGAAGTGAAGGTGGTTGAGATGGTTAGATGCCTATTTATGGGCAGTTTGGGACGGGTAGTTGCTCCCTCTGGGCAGGGGGGGAGTTCCCCTACTCAGCGCTATTGGCACTTTATATGTTGGTTTGTTTTCTGGTTTTTGTTGTTTTTTATTTTTAATAATTTTGTATGTTTGTTAAATGTAGTTGTTTTAGTTTATGTAGTTTTTATATTTGGTGGACCATGTGACACTATTCTCAGCAATTTGTGGTTCGGGTTCCTCCTCTTTGGAATTTAAATGTAATTGCAGAAGATTATGGCGAATGATTTGATTAAATGGTGTACATGGAATATCAAGGGAGGTCACTCACCGATTAAGAGGAAGAAGGTACTCTTAAGTCTGAGAAAGGAGAAGGTGGATATTGCTTTGTTACAGGAGACACATTTGGATGACAAGGAGCATCTGAAATTACAGCAGAATGGCTTTGACCGAGTTTATTTTTCATCATTTAATACCAGAAGTAGGGGAGTGGCTATATTGGTAAGGAAAAGTCTCTCATTTAAATTGTTGGAATATGTTAAAGACACATACAGGAGGTTTGTAATTCTGAAACCCTTGATAAATGGGGAAGAATATGGCATTTTAAATGTTTACTGTCCCTCAGCTCATCCTCTTAAATTTTTGGTAGATGCTTTTTCTAAACTGATAAGTCTCAAGTCTCAGCACATCTTTATAGGGGGAGATTTTAACTGCCTCATGGACCCCACAGTAGACAGGTTGGCTAAAGGTCCCTCGATACCCTCTGCACAAACTGAACAGTTATTGGGTTTGTGTGGGGAATTAGGGTTGGTAGACGTCTGGAGATGTCTCCACCCTACAGGTAGGGATTTCACGTTTTCTCCAATCCGCACAGATGTCACATGAGGATTGATTTTTTTCTGACCCCTGCGGTAACCCTGGATCTGGTGGCATTCTGTACGATTGGTAATATTGCCATCTCTGATCATGCTCCAGTGTACCTCATGGTTAAAATTAAGGATGTTACATTGGATTCAAGGTACTGGCGAATGGACCCCTTTATTCTCATGGACAGCAAGTTTGTGGAGTATTTCTCTAGGAAATTTCGGACATTCCTGGACATCAACATAGGCTCGGTTGATAACTCATCTGTTCTCTGGGAAACTGCCAAAGCTTATGCCAGAGGGTTAGTTATTTCATATTCCACCAGTAGGAAGCGGCAGAAGGGTGAGCAGCAACGTCTCCTTGAAGCACGGTTGAAGGCAGCCGAGAAGGCCTATTTTGACAGACCCTTGTTGGTCAAACTACAGAGGATTACTGCACTGCGGTCTGCACTAAATTCCGTGCTCACGCAGACGGCAAAAGGAGCTGGCTTTTGCAAAGCAAAGGTTATACGAGCATGGTGACAAGCCAGGCAAATACTTAGCATACCTTGCCAGAAAGAGAAGTGCCCCACAAACCATTACAGTGATTAGGGAAGGGTCTGGGAACCTAACATGTGATTCTAAAAACATTAATGTGGCGTTCCAGAGATTCTACTCTAAATTATATGAGTCTGAGAATTGTGAGGAGGGGCAGGCCAAAATGGAATCCTTTTTTAGAGATCTGAAGCTCCTGGGTGTGACTCCCGAACAACAGTCCTTTCTCAATGCCCCATTATCAGAGCAAGAAGTGCAGGAAGCTGTGAGGCAGCTTCAGAGTGGAAAGGCGCCCGGTCCTGATGGACTTCCCAGTGAATTCTATAAGGAATTTATAAGTATACTGTCAGGCCCGATGCTGAATATGTTTAATGATTCATACAGTCATGATTGTCTCCCACCATCTCTGAGAGAGGCCAATATTTCACTTATCCTTAAAAAAGGGAAGGATCCAGAAGACTGTGCTTCATACAGGCCCATCTCGCTCTTAAATGTGGACTTTAAGCTCTTGCATTAAGGCTGGAGACTGTGTTACCTTCTATTATTAAAGAGGATCAGATGGGCTTCATAAAGGGTCGCAGATCCTCCAATAACGTTAGGAGGCTGCTTAACATAATTCAAGCATGCCAACAGCAGTCAATACAGGGATTGGTGATTTCTTTAGATGCAGAGAAGGCATTTGACCGAGTTGAGCGGTCGTACCTTTTCTATACTCTAGACCGGTTTGGTCTGGGCCAAGTTTTCATAAGATGGGTAAAGGTTCTCTACAGTGTACCTCTCGCTGCAGTCATTACCAACGGGGTACAATCAAGCAATTTTAATATTTCTAGGGGCAGCCAGCAGGGCTGTCCCCTTTCACCATTACTTTTTACGTTGGTGATTGAACCGTTGGCAGAGGCCATTCGTGGGGATCTCAATATATCAGCTCCAGAAGTGGGGTCAAAATTACATAAGATCTCGCTGTATGCAGATGATGTTCTAATTTTCTTGACAAATCCAGCAGTTTCAGTGCCTTGCCTGATACAATGCATTCACGCGTTTGGTGCCTTTTCAGGGTATAAGATTAATTTTGCTAAATCAGAGGCTATGCCTATGGGTGGTCTTATGAAAGAGTCGGCTCTTGAGAGTGACTATAGATTCCCATTTAGGTGGTCACAGGGGCGTTTTGTGAATTTGGGCATATTCATTACTCCAGTTCTGGATTGGCTGTTCAAAGCCAATTTTACTCAATTATTTGAAAAAATTAAACAAGATCTCCAAAGATGGGAGGCACTTCCAGTCTCATGGTTGGGTCGGATAGCACTTATAAAGTTGAATATTCTCCCTCGTTTGCTATACCCTATACGGATGCTCCCCCTGATTTTCAATAAATAAACACTCAGGAGACTGAACAGTTAGTTCAGCTCCTTTATCTGGCATCATAAACGTCCCCTCATTAAATTAGCCAAACTGCAGTTGCCTCACAGATTGGGGGGAGTAGACCTTCTGGACATTAAAAATTACTAATTAAGCTCGCTTTTGACCTACGTAATTGATTGGGTTTGTGGGGACCCTCTTTCAATATGGCTAGATATCGAAGTCTCCCAGGCAAGGTGCCCCCTTACCAGTTTACTGTTTTTGGACAAGGTGAGGACAGTTAGAGAATATTGCCATAACCCAATAGTCATCAATACTGTTAAAGCATGGAGGGCAATTTGGCAGAGGGAAGGTAATATTGGCAAAACATCTTTGTTTACACCTTTAGTGGGTATGCCGAGTTTTCAACCAGGTATGATAGATTCAGGATTTAAACGTTGGGCAGCTAGGGGTATATCTTGCATGGATGATTTATTTGAGGGAGATGTAATGATGTCCTTCGATCAGTTAGTACGGAAGTACGGGTTACCTAATAGGGACCTCTTTCGTTTTTTTCAAGTTCGGGATTTTATTCAAAAAAGGACCACACTTTTGACTGATCCCTACAAATTTGACATAGAAAGAGGGGTTTTAAGGGCTAAGAGTACACTCTCTGTCAGTACTCTATACCACCAATTGGGGGGTGGGGCACCTCAGATGAGTCTGGTTGACTCTGCAAGATGTGGGAAAGAGAGCTGGGTGTTGAAGTTTCTTCAGAGGCATGGGAGGATATTTGGGAGAATGCAAGGAAGATATCAATTTGCAATAGGACCCATGCTTTACAGTTGAAGATTCTCCGCAGGGTCCACTTAGCCCCAGACCGTTTGTCAAAATTTAAACCAGGGTTATCTTCAGCATGCCACAAGTGCAAGGTCTGTACGGGTACTCTTACCCATTGCCTTTGGTCTTGTGACAGGTTTCAAACATATGGAGCGCTGTGGTGGGTGCAATGGAGAGGAGTTTAGGTGTAGGGGTGGAGAAGGACCCTATTTCGCTCCTTTTGGGCCTACACATTGTATTTCCTGCAGACTTGCATCAGGCAAAACTTTTCAATATTCTTACATTCTGAGCAAGGAAGAATATCTTGCTTGGTTGGATATCAGAAACCCCCCCCCAGGCCTGTCGGGTTGGCGGAAGATTGTTATGGAGCATATTCCCCTGGATTTTCTCACAAATATGGTACACCACAAAACTGAGAATTTTTACAAGACATGGCAACCCTTTTTGAAATACCTGGACACAGCTTTATCTGCCACACTAACAAGGGCTTTTATATAGCCGTAACGATTGTGTTTCATGAGTCCAATATCCAGGGAGGAGGAACTGTGAATGTATGAGTGTTTTGTTTGGCTGGGCTGAGTTATTACTATTTATTTGTTTGTTGTTAGGTATTTATTTAGTTAGTTAAATAGCTCGTTTAGTTTTTTAAAATTTTATACTTCTCTATATATGTTTATACATTCGTATAGGAGGGTCGGTTGGAGAATATTTCTTTTTATTATTTGGGTTTAGTTTTGGACTATTTTTGTACTGTTTTGAATTGCATTGTTTTGTATTTGTTGTAATATTTAAAAATCTATGTTTTCTTAATAAAAATATATTATATAAAAAAAGTGTGTACAAGAACATTTTCTGATTCAGTATGTGGATGTACCAATTGGAGAAGGTGCAAAACTTGACCTACTCTTGGGGAATAAGGCAGGGCAGGTGACTGAGGTGTCAGTGAGGGAGCACTTTGGGGCCAGAGACCATAATTCTATTAGATTTAAAATAGTGATGGAAAAGGATAGACCAGATCTAAAAATTGAAGCTCTAAATTGGAGAAAGGCCAATTTTGACAGTATTAGGCAAGAACTTTCAAAAACTGATTGGGTGCAGATGTTCGCAGGTAAAGGGATGGCTGGAACATGGGAAGCCTTCAGAAATGAGATAATGAGAATCCAGAGAAAGTATGTTCCTGTCAGGGTGAAAGGGATGGCTGGTAGGTATAGGGAATGCTGGTGACTAAAGAAATTGAGTGTTTGGTTCAGAAAAAGAAGGAAACATATGTCAGGTATAGACAGGAGAGATCGAGTGAATCCTTAGAATAAAGGCAGTAGGAGTATACTTAAGAGGGAAATCAGGAGGTCAAAAAGGGGATCTGAGATAGCATTGGCAAATAGAATTAAGGAGAGTCCAAAGGGTTTTTGCAAATACATTAAAGACAAAAGGGTAACTAGGGAGAGAATAGGACTCCTCAAAGATCAGTAAGGCGGCCTTTGCGTGGAGCCACAGAAAATGGGGCAGACACTAAATGAGTATTTTGCATCAGTATTTACTGTGGAAAAGGATATGGAAGATATAGACTGTAGGGAAATAGATGGTGACATCTTACAAAATGTCCAGATTATAGAGGAGGAAGTGCTGGATGTCTTGAAATGGTTAAAGGTGGATAAATCCCCAGGACCTGATCAGGTGTACCCGAGAACTCTGTGGGAAGCTAGAGAAGTGATTGCTGGGCCAGGGAACTATAGACCAGTGAGCCTAAGGGACAGGATGTACATGTATTTGGAAAGGCAAGGACTGATTCGGGATAGTCAACATGGCTTTGTGCGTGGGAAATCATGTCTCACAAACTTGATTGAGTTTTTTGAAGAAGGAACAAAGAGGATTGATGGGGGCAGACCGGTAGATGTGATCTATATGGACTTCAGTAAGGCATTCGACAAGGTCTCCGTGGGAGACTGATTAGCAAGGTTTCCCTCCAACAACTTGCCTACCACTGACATCAGGCTCACCTGTCTCTAGTTCCCTGGTTTTTCCTTACCACCCTTCTTAAACAGTGGCACCACGTTAGCCAATCTCCAGTCTTCCAGCACCTCACCTGTGACTATCGATGATACAAATATCTCAGCAAGAGGCCAGCAATCACTTCTCTAGCTTCCCACAGAGTTCTCAGGTACACCTGATCAGGTCCTGGGGATTTATCCACCTTTAACCGTTTCAAGACATCCAGCACTTCCTCCTCTGTAATGTGGACATTTTGTAAGATGTCGCCATCTATTTTCCTACAGTTCCCCACTGTCTAGTGGACAGTGAAAAGGGTTATCTCAGATTACAACAGGAACTTGATCAGATGGGCCAATGGGCTGAGAAGTGGCAGATGGAGTTTAATTCAGATAAATGCTAGGTGCTGCATTTTGGGAAAGCAAATCTTAGCAGGATTTATACACTTAATGGTAAGGTCCGAGGGAGTGTTTCTGAACAAAGAGACCTTGGAGTGCACGTTAATAGCTCCTTGAAAGTGGAGTCGCAGGTAGATAGGATAGTGAAGAAGGCGTTTGGTATGCTTTCCTTTATTGGTCAGAGTATTGAGTACAGGAGTTGGGAGATCATGTTGCGGCTGTACAGGACATTGGTTAGGCCACTGTTGGAATATTGCATGCAATTCTGGTCTCCTTCCTATCGGAAAGATGTTGTGAAACTTGAAAAGCTTCAAAAAAGATTTACAAGGATGTTGCCAGGGTTGGAGGATTTGAGCTATAGGGAGAGGCTGAACAGGCTGGGGCTGTTTTCCCTGGAGCGTCAGAGGCTGAGGGGTGACTTTATAGAGGTTTACAAAATTGAGGGGCATGGATAGGGTAAATAGACAAAGTCTTTTCCCTGGGGCCGGGGAGTCCAGAACCAAAGGGCATAGGTTTAGGTTGAGAGGGGAAAGATATAAAAGAGACCTAAAGGGCAACATTTTCACACAGAGGGTTGTACGTGTATGGAATGAGCTGCCAGAGGAAGTGGTGGAAGCGTACAGTTGCAACATTAAGAGGCATTTGGATGGGTATATGAATAGGAAGGTTTTGGAGGGATATGGGCTGGGTGCTGGCAGTTGGGACTAGATTGGGTTGGGATTTCTGGTTGGCATGGACAGGTTGGACCGAAGGGTCTATTTCCATGCTGTACATCTCTGTGATTATATGACTCTATTGCTAGTTTAACCTGCAGTCAGTGTGGGTGTCAAGCAATATACTGGTTGTTTCACTGATTCCACTACAAAGTAATGCTAAAATGCAACTAGCAACAGCACTCAAGGGATCATGTTTAATAATGTCGATGCCAAGTTAAAAAAATGCCATTTATATCTGAACTTCTTTTTCACAGCATAGCGTAGTGCATAATTTGGTAATTTTTGGGTGAAATGATTTTACTGAACAAGTCGGTTTGTCGTCTCCCTCCTGATTGTTCTGAGTACCTTCTGGGCTTGCAGTTTGAACTGTGTGACTGAACGCATGATGGCTCGTTCAATGGAAGACCGGGATAGAATCATAGAGATGTACAGTATGGAAACAGACCCTTCGGTCCAACCCGTCCATGCCGACCAGATATCCCAACCCGAGATCTTCCTGTTTATAATGACAGGCTCACAACAATGCTCGATTCTTTTAGAAATTGAGTACAGGAGTTGGGAGATCATGTTGCGGCTGTACAGGACATTGGTTAGGCCACTGTTGGAATATTGCATGCAATTCTGGTCTCCTTCCTATCGGAAAGATGTTGTGAAACTTGAAAAGCTTCAAAAAAGATTTACAAGGATGTTGCCAGGGTTGGAGGATTTGAGCTATAGGGAGAGGCTGAACAGGCTGGGGCTGTTTTCCCTGGAGCGTCAGAGGCTGAGGGGTGACTTTATAGAGGTTTACAAAATTGAGGGGCATGGATAGGGTAAATAGACAAAGTCTTTTCCCTGGGGCCGGGGAGTCCAGAACCAAAGGGCATAGGTTTAGGTTGAGAGGGGAAAGATATAAAAGAGACCTAAAGGGCAACATTTTCACACAGAGGGTTGTACGTGTATGGAATGAGCTGCCAGAGGAAGTGGTGGAAGCGTACAGTTGCAACATTAAGAGGCATTTGGATGGGTATATGAATAGGAAGGTTTTGGAGGGATATGGGCTGGGTGCTGGCAGTTGGGACTAGATTGGGTTGGGATTTCTGGTTGGCATGGACAGGTTGGACCGAAGGGTCTATTTCCATGCTGTACATCTCTGTGATTATATGACTCTATTGCTAGTTTAACCTGCAGTCAGTGTGGGTGTCAAGCAATATACTGGTTGTTTCACTGATTCCACTACAAAGTAATGCTAAAATGCAACTAGCAACAGCACTCAAGGGATCATGTTTAATAATGTCGATGCCAAGTTAAAAAAATGCCATTTATATCTGAACTTCTTTTTCACAGCATAGCGTAGTGCATAATTTGGTAATTTTTGGGTGAAATGTGTTGATTTTACTGAACAAGTCGGTTTGTTGTCTCCCTCCTGATTGTTCTGAGTACCTTCTGGGCTTGCAGTTTGAACTGTGTGACTGAATGCATGATGGCTCGTTCAATGGAAGACCGGGATAGAATCATAGAGATGTACAGTATGGAAACAGACCCTTCGGTCCAACCCGTCCATGCCGACCAGATATCCCAACCCGAGATCTTCCTGTTTATAATGACAGGCTCACAACAATGCTCGATTCTTTTAGAAATCCAAATGATTTAAATAAGACTCTGTTTATATTTTTGAGTCACCGTTTGTCTGTTTATTTAAAATCATTTTTTTATGACGAACTCTGAAACACAAGGAAGCAGGAAGGCTGGGGTTGAGCAGGAGTGGTCTATGAGCTGGTCAGACTGGTTGGACAGGTTAAACGAGCAGGACGTTGACTCGAGATAGTTTGAACTGCATGTTTCTCATTCACTTAGACTTGCTGATTCTTTCAGTCCGCTTGCTTTTCTTAAAGAAGCAAATTGGGCAGATTTCCGAATAAAATGAAGGTGATACTTTTAGTGTGTGTTTGGATCCCGTCTGCAGTCAGTGTTGGTAAGTCAAAGAACTATTTCAGGGTATGAATTTATGCTCGCTCTTAGTACAATTCTATGTTTTTTTTCTAACAGATTTATTTTAAATTAAATTTCATGTCCCTTTTTCCATAGTTGTGAATTTTAAACCAGAAGTTCCCTTGACCTCTGACCTTCTAATTTTCCGAACCGCGACCACTATCACACTGAGCAAGCCGCTTTGTGTGTTTCCTAACGAGAGTGTTGTCGATGTCTTCGGAGTGCAAGCGAACGTGTTCCGTAAGTCTGTAGAAATAGTTGAGACGGAGCGGATTATACAGCGTTCTCATCCTCTGAGGCGCCTCCCTGTTTGTAGAAAAGGAGTCCTGCTACATTTAAACGAATAATTGAGCCATTAACTAAAATAAAAACTGGGGCATTTCAAATCAGGAAAATTAATGCATCATTTGGAAAATGCATTCCACTAAATAGATATTGATGCCTGAACTCATTGCCGTTGCTGGTGTTTGGGGCTAACAGCAATCCTGTGTTTGCTGGAGTTTCCTTGTTGGGTGAGAGTTAAATTTGGAGCAAGTGCTAGTCGTGGAATCTCAGAATTGTTATAATGCAAGGTGAGACCGTTGGGCCCATCAGTGGCTGTACGGACTCTGTGAATGAGCATTGAATTTAGGGCTCCTTTCTGTTACTTTACACCTTCCTTTTCAAATCATGGTCTAATTCTCCTTTTTAATGGTTCAGATCAACCTGCCTCCATCATACTCTCTGGCTCTGCATTCCAGAACCCAAATGCTTTCTGCATGAGTTTGTTTTGTTTTGTCTCATTGCTTCATTTGCCAATGACTGGTACTCTCTGTCCACTCATTATTGATCTCTTCATGATGGTGAACAGGTTCTCTCAGTCTGTTTTATTCAGATCCCTCTTGGTTTTAACTACCATGACCAGATCTCCTCTCTTCCTTAGAATCATAAGATCCCTACAGTGTGGAAGCAAGCCATTCAGTCCATCGAGTCCACACTGACTTTCCAAAGAGCATCCCACTCAGGTCGATCCCCCTACTCTATCCCTGTAACCCTGCATTTCCCATAATACACCTAGCCGGCACGTCCCTTGACCTATGGAACATTTAGCATGGCCAATCCATTTAACCTGCACATCTTTGGCCTTCCTAAAGGAAAAAGCATAACTTAATTCTTCTTGATAACTGAAATTCCTCACTCCATGAATCATTCTTTTTAATCTTTTCTGCATTTTCCTCCAATGTCTTCGTGTCCTTCCTAAATTGTGATGCCCTCGTTGACGCTGAAATAGTTATACAAATTCAACACGACCTCCTTGCTGTTGTGCTGCATACTCCTGTTAGTAAAGTCTTGGACATTGTATGCTTAAGTAACTACTCTCTGAACATGTCGGTGCTGCCTTCAATGTACGTATACACCCAGGTCCCTATGCTTGTGCATTTCCTTGAAAACGTGTTTTATTTTATATTGTCTTTATTTTGTTCTTCCTATCAAAAGTAATCACTTTGCATTTCTCTGCATTGATTATCGTCTGCCACCTGTCTGCCTATTCCATCTACTTGGAGAAAGTGAGGACTGCAGGTACTGGAGGGTTGGACTTGAAAAGGTAAAGCACAGCATGTCAAGCAGCATCCAGGGAGCAGGAGAGTCGACATTTCAGGCATAAATCCTTCATCAGGAATGTGGAGGGGGAAGGGGACTGAGAGATATATATGGATGGGGTGAGGCTGGGAAGAAGGTAAGGCAGGTGGGGGGAGGGGGGTGACCCTCCCCACCAACCTATCACTATTACCCTTCACCTGCAAACACCTATCACCTTCCCAGTGACCTTCACTCCCAGCCCCACCTTCCTATTCATCTCTCGGCCCTGTTTCCACTCCCCTCCCGCATTCCTGATGAAGAGCTTACGCCCGAAATGTCGACTCCCCTGCTGCTCGGATGCTGTTATGCTTTTCCATCGCCACACTTCTTCACTCTAATCCATCAACTTGTTTGCAAACTTTTAAAGTTACACACTATCCTCCCCACAGTTCAACAGGTTTCAAGTTTTCTACCATCTGTGAAGTTTAAAATTGTGCCTGTGCACCAGTGACTGTCAATATGTATTGGGAATATATATTTTGGGAATTAAACTGCTGTCCTTACCTGGTCTGGCCTATATGTGACTCCAGACCCACAGCAATGTGGCTGACTCTTAACTGCTATAGGGACTGCCTTATGGGCAACTAGGGATGGGCAATAAATGCTGGCCTAACCAATGAACAAAATGAAAACTAAAGGACCCAGCATTGATGCCTGTAGAATCCCAGCTTATGATATTGTACAATGGAACTGCTTCATTTTAGAATTAGATCTTGTGTTACATTAGAAATCTGATATAATGTGGAGTCAACTCATAGTGTCTTAACTGTGAAGTCCTTTAGAAGTAGGAGCTTTCATTTCTGGCTGCAAACCTCCATAAATGTTTGAGGAAGATTCATCTGATCAAACCAAAAAACTTTTATACCAGATCAAGGTTTGCTGTTGAATTGGGAAAAAACAGAAGATCAACTCCTTTTCATCTTCACATTGTAACTGACTTATCCTAGTGTCAGTGGTCCCCTCTCAAAGGATGGTATGCCAGACTTTAATGTATACTCCTGATGGTACATATGACCACACCACCCCATGGCCCAACATTTCAACTCCCCCTCCCACTCTGCCGAGGACATGGAGGTCCTGGGCCTCCTTCACTGCCGCTCCCTCACCACCAGACGCCTGGAGGAAGAACGCCTCATCTTCCGCCTCGGAACACTTCAACCCCAGGGCATCAATGTGGACTTCAACAATTTCCTCATTTCCCCTTTCCCCACCTCACCCTAGTTCTAAACTTCCAGCTCAGCACTGTCCCCATGACTTGTCCGGACTTGTCCTACCTGCCTATCTCCTTTTCCACCTATCCACTCCACCCTCTCCTCCCTGACCTATCACCTTCATCCCCTCCCCCACTCACCCATTGTACTCTATGCTATTTTCTCCCCACCCCCACCCTCCACCCTCCTCTAGCTTATCTCTCCACGCTCCAGGCTCACTGCCTTGGGCTTTTGCCCGAAGTGTCGATTTCGAAGCTCCTTGGATGCTGCCTGAACTGCTGTGCTCTTCCAGCACCACTAATCCAGAATCTGGTTTCCAGCATCTGCAGTCATTGTTTTTACCTTGTTCCTGTCACCTGATTAGTACCCAAGGTGGTTTGTTGCATGAACAACTAGGTGTTTCTTTTCAAAGGTGCGCTGAAATGAAGTGAATACAATGTCAATTTCCAACCTCCCCAGTGATATTCCTTACTCCATTGAGCAGTTATTTGACTTTCCAGTCTTGATGGCCAATTTTAGTCTTTATAAACTTGGCCTCTGGGAAGCTGATGAAAAGCTACAAGAAAGACACAGCAAAAAGATGCATTGCATACTGGTTTGTTTCTTAGTAAATATCCATTGAGTTATTGCTGCTCTGAGAGTATAGTTTCTGTCATTGAAAAATGTAAAGTGTTACCAAACTTCTGAAACCATCCCATGTTCTTTTATCATCCCAAAGTTTGTAACGTTCAAAAATATAAATGGATTATGCTAGTCCTTTGTCTGCAGTTTGGATGCTTATGGTTCCTTTTTTAATATGTTGCTGCAAGATAAATATTTTTTTGTATAATGGATGTGGAAAATGTCTATTGTGAACTATTGGTGTATTTTCAACTTTAACTGATGCAATCTACTGTAAAATAATTGCCAGGTCTTTCATTATCATGCAACATTACTATAGCAGAATCACATTAGATATCATAAGCAAACCTTAGTAACTGTTTGAAGAAATAAAAACAACCGTTGCTGAAAAAGCTGAGCAGTTCTGGAAGCAACTGAAGAGAAATCAGAGTTTGATGTTTGAAGAATGATTTATAGTAACAAACAGCTGATGTACCATCTCTATTTCTTCTCCTCTTGTTTTTTTTTTCTTTTTTGTTGTTGGTTCCAGAAGTTGCTTTGCAGGTTGAGACCATGGCTCAGATGTTGGCTTGGTTGAGATAACAATAACATCTTCAAAGCAATGAAACACCCACAGTGCTTCACAGTGATATTTATAAGGCCAAGGTGATATTGGGTTAGATGATTGAAAGCTCTGGTTAAAAATATATGTTTTCATACGGTCTTAAGAGGAACGCAAGGGGAAAGGTGTCAGGAGGTGTCCCAGAGCTTGGAGCTTCAGCAGCTGAAGGTGCGGTTTTAATATTGGGGATGTACAAGAAGCTAGAATTAGGGGAGTGCCAATATCCCTCTGGGTTGTGTGGCTGGAGGAGATAACAGGGGTACAGAGAGTGGGGGCCATGGAGCACTTTGAAAAATGTGAATTGTTTTTGATTGGGTGTGAACATAGCCAGCATGACAGTGTGATGATGTCATTGGACTAGTAATCCAGAACCCCAGGTTAATGTTCTAGGCACTTGGGTTTAAATCCCACTATGGCATGTGGTGACATTTGAATTGAACTTTTAAAAATCTGGAACAAAAAGCTAGCCTGAGTGTGAAAATATCATCACTGCTGATTGTTGTAAATAAAACATCATTCTCCAGGAAGAACATCTGCTTTACTCACCTAGTCTGGCCTTCATGTAACTACATCCCCAGCAATGTGGTTGACTCTTAATTGGTGTCTGGGCAATCAGAGCTTGGCAATAAATGCTGGCTTAACCACTGACACCCACGTTCCATGAACAAAGCATGGCGTAACAGGGGAGTGAGGCTCAAGGCAAGTTAAGACATGAGCAGCAGAGTTCTGAATGAGGCTGATTATGGAGAATGGCATGTGGGAGATCGGCAGTCATGCTCAGAATGGTCAAGTCCATGCTAGAGGTAGCAATGTCCTATTTGAAGTCTTCCTTAGGGGATGAGTTGTTATGGAGATCCTGGCTTGGATGGATGTAAACTATCCTGTGGCAATATTCTACTACTTTTAATGAAGAGCTAGTATCCTGGCCAATATTTATCCCTCAATGTCTCAACAAATAGATTGCCTGATCATTCACACATTGCTGGGTACGTGGTGTTACATGTAGGCTAGATTAGGTGAGTAAAGCAGATGTTCTTCCCAGCGAATGATGTTTTATTTAAAAGTTCAATTCAAATGTCACCACATGCCATAGTGGGATTTAAACCCAAGTGCCTAGAACATTAAGTTCTGGATTACTAGTCCAATGACATAATCACACTGTCATGCCGGCCTATGTCCACATCCAATCAAAAACAGTTCTTATTTTTCAAAGTGCTCCATGGCCCCCACTCTCTGTACCCCTGTTATCTCCTCCAGTCACACAACCCAGAGGGATATTGGCACTCCCCCAATTCTAGCTTCTTGTACATCCCCAATGTTAAAACCGCACCTTCAGCTGCTGAAGCTCCAAGCTCTGGGACACCTCCTGACACCTTTCCCCTTGCTTTCCTCTTAAGACCGTATGAAAAAGTACATTTTAACCAGAGCTTTCAGTCATCTGACCCAATATCTCCTTGTGATTTGGTGTCATATTTGGCCTTAAAAATATCACTAAGAAGCACTGTGAGTGTTTCATTGCAAGTCTTTCTCTTAGTCTTCTGCATATAGGAGGTCTTGTTGGTGGTAACAATGTGAAAATGAAAGCTCACCTTAAGATAAAATTTGACAATTGTAAATGGAAAGACTGTTACCTGAGAGAAAAATGGACTTATTAGTGAGGAAATGAAGAAATTGATTTTAGTCTTCCTAATGGCGAGAGGAAAATTCTGATCTTTCTGTTGCGGTAGTTTTAAACCAAACCATTTTGAGATATGCTTGCACACCTCTGGAGCCAGGCCTCCTGGCTTAGAGATGGAGCCATTACCACCATGGCACAATAGTCCTCTCTCCCGTTATTTAAAGAGTCTGAAAAAATTCGAGTTCAGGTATCCCCCGCTATCTGAAAGTAGAGCGTTCCCAGGAAACCCTTCATAAACTGAAAATGGCATAAAGCAAAGATGTTTGATTATTATGGGAAAAATTTCACCATTTTCGTTAAAGCGAAAATTCCCTTCGGATTCACAAAAATAGGTACTAATGCAGGTCTTTCATGAAAATGAAGTGGTGTAAAATGAATGTTTGAAAAGCAGGGGATACCTGTATTGTGCCAGCTCTGTAAAACATTACTAACCAACCCATTGGTGAGTTTTCATGATCAATCTGTCTTGTGGATGAACAACAAAATGCTTTGAGGTTTTATCCATTTTAAGTAGGAAAATAGGCATTTGAGCTGTAGTTTTTGTTTTGAGGGTAGAGATGTCCAACTACACATTTTTTGAAATAGTGATTGGTTGCCAAAGTACACCTAACGCAGTAAGAGTGCTTCATTAAAGTAGCATTTGGTAAGCCATGTGATGCTATTCTGTGTTAGATAATGGTTAGAACACTTTTATTGGAAAACGTAGGTTGTTCGAGGACAAAGGTTGCTTTTACTGAGGTACTAATCCTGATCTTTAGGTTCACGCTATTGGTACACCTTGACATTTTTATGGAAGGGTGCTGGAATAGTAGCAACATCTCTAGACCAATAACCTTAATGCTCTGAGAACATGGGTTCAAATCCCACCATGACTCATGGAATTTTAATTCTAGATTTCTTTTATTCATTGAATTTAAACCTAGTCTCATTTAATGGTTGTTATTGAAACTGTTTTTGATTGTCATAAACCCATCTCGCTTACAAATTTCCCATTTTAAGGGAATGAAATCTGCCACCTTTACCTTGTTCAAGGGCAATTAGAGATGGGTAACAAATTCTAGTCTTACCAATAGTACTGCCATGCAATACAAGAGTAAGGCACTTTTTTGTAACATCTGCAGTAATTTTCTTAGCACAAGTTAAGAACAGGAACAAGTAATTTCAATTGCCTGTGATTAGTCTCCTTCTCTCACCTACAGGATGGTGATAATCTATATTCTGTTTCAAACTTTGCTACCTTTTTATCAGTTAGGGTTGTCAGGAAAACTAAATACACCAAACAGCTGAGCTGATGTTAATAATAATTCTGTTTGTAGCACTCCCAAATGAAATTGGCAGTGTGAACAGAAGTTATCAACAAACAGAAGGAGGAGCCACTGGGCCTTATCGTGTTGCCAGCTTTGCCACCCCTACCTGTACCTCTTTACCTTTCATGGCGAGCACTGATCCTGCAAGAATCCAAGCTGAGATCAATAAATATCTCTTCAGAGTTGGAAATGATGTCCAGTGTTTGAACCAAGTCAACAACCCTCCAGAGAATTGTAATGCACCACTCAAAGCCAATGCAACGTACAGGTAAAAGATTTAAATCCTTCCTTGTAGGAACTGTGGGATGAATTATACACCAGTTCCAGCAGACAGAAATGTTCCTGATTGTTTAATTGTCGTGAAGTTGTTTATACAAAAAGCAAAATACAGTATCTTGTGGGGAAATGGGAAGAAAATGAGGTTGGAGACTCCAAGTGACTGAACCAAAGGCTGATTTTGGTTCAAACTGGGAATTTGCCTCAGAAGGAGAACAATGTGTTTTAAGTACTGACGGTTGTGCCTGCCCATCTCATCAGCCAGTGTACTTCAGCAGATCACTCAGGTCCCTTTGCACATCTACATTTTCCAATACATCACCATTAAATAATAGTCTGCTTTTTCACTTTTCATATCGCATATTAGATTAGATTAGATTACTTTACAGTGTGGAAACAGGCCCTTCAGCCCAACAAGTCCACACCGCCCCGCCGAAGCGCAACCCACCCATACCCCTACATTTACCCCTTACCTAACACTACAGGCAATTTAGCATAGCCAATTCACCTGACCTGCACATCTTTTGGACTGTGGGAGGAAACCGGAGCACCCGGAGGAAACCCACGCAGACATGGGGAGAATGTGCAAACTCCACACAGTCAGTCGCCTGAGACGGGAATTGAACCCGGGTCTCTGGTGCTGTGAGGCAGCAGTGCTAACCACTGTGCCACCGTGCCGCCCACAACTTCGCATTTAATTACGTTTATGCCATATGTTCACCCATTCACTCAACTTGTCTAAATCACCTTGAAGCCTTGCAATTCTCAATCCCACTCAGTTTTGTGTCCTAAACTAACTTGGAAATGTTGCACTTGATTCCCTCATCATTTGTATACATCATGAATAGCTGGAGCCCAAGCGCTGATACTTAAGGTATCACTAATCACTGCCCGCCACTTGAAAAAAGATTCCCAAGCTTAATCTCTGTTAATATATTACCCCTATCCCATGTGATTCATTTTGTCCACTAACTTCTTATTGGGATCTTTATCAAAAGCCTTATGGAAGTGCAAATACACAACATCAACTGGTTCCCTCTGATCTATTCTACTAATTAGATCCTCAGAAACCCCAGGAAATTTGTGAAGCATAATTTCTAAATGTTCTATTTTTTATAATAGACGCCAGCACTTTTTTCACAACTAATGTTAGGCCAACTGGTTTGTAATTGTTTTTCACTTCCTTGTTAAATTGCAATGTGACATTTCCCTTCAATTTGCAGGAATCACACCCTGGTCTATAAACTTTGGAAGATGACCACTAATGCACCCAGTATTCCCAGGGCCACTTCAGTATTCTGGAATGTAGAATATTAGGCCCTGGTGAATTGTGAGCCTCTTAACCCCATTAGTTTCCCTAACACCATATTCTTTCTAATACTGATTTTCTTCAGTGCAGGTTCATTGCTCCTTGAAAGTGGAGTCACAGGTAGATAGGATACGGAAGAAGGCGTTTGGTATGCTTTCCTTTATCGGTCAGAGTATTGAGTACAGGAGTTGGGAGGTCATGTTGTGGCTGTACAGGACATTGGTTAGGCCACTGTTGGAATATCGCATGCAATTCTGGTCTCCTTTCTAACGGAAAGACGTTGTAAAACTTGAAAGGGTTCAGAAAAGATTTACAAGCATGTTGCCAGGGTTGGAGGATTTGAGCTATAGGGAGAGGCTGAACGTCGGAGGTTGAGGCATGACCTTATAGAGGTTTACAAAATTATGAGGGGCATGGATAGGGTAAATAGACAAAGTCTTCTCCCTGGGGTCGGGGAATCTAGAACTAGAGCGCATAGGTTTAGGGTGAGAGGGGAAAGATAAAAAAAGAGACCAAAGGGGCAACTTTTTCATGCAGAGGGTGGTACGTGTATGGAATGAGCTGCCAGAGGAAGTGGTGGAGGCTGGTACAATTGCAACATTTAAAAGACATTTGGATGGGAATATGAATAGGAAGAGTTTGGAGGGATATGGGCCGGGTGCTGGTAGATGGGACTAGATTGGGTTGGGATATCTGGTTGGCACGGACAGGTTGGACCGAATGGTCTGTTTCCATGCTGTACATCTCTATGACTCTCTAACTCTCACCCTTAGATCCTCAAATCTTCTGCCATTTCTTTGATCCCTTATTATAATTTTCACAGCTTCTGATTGTAAGGAACTAGATTTGTGTTTACTAATCTTCTATTCAAGGAAGCGTTTATGTGTTTTTATGTTTCCTGCAACTTTACTTTCTCTCTATTTCTCCCCCCCCCCCCCTCCTCCTTGATCAAATGATTTGTTCTCTTTTGTTGAATTCTAAAATGCTCCCAATCCTCTGGCTAGCAGCTCATTTTTTTGGCAATTTTATACATCCCTCTTTGGATCTAATGCTATCCCTAATTTCTTTTGTAAGCCATGTTATTTTTGCACTAAACAGAAATGAGTAATTGTTGTAATTCATGCACCCATTCTTTTCATATTAGCCATTTCCTATTTATCATCAAACTGCTTAATAAGACTCCCTAATTCATCCTTGCCAATTTGTGCCTCATACTCTCGTGGTTCCCTTTATTTTGATTCAGGACTCTAGTTTCAAATTTGACTACTTCATTCTCAGTCTTAATGAAGAATTCTATCATATTGTAGTTGCTCTGACCCAAGGGAGAACATTGTTAATTTATCAATTTTCATTGCACAGTATCTAATCTGGAAGAGCCTGTTCTCTGGTTAGTTCCTCAATGTATTGGTTCCAAAAATAAATCCTCCTTCACAATATCATTGCTAGTTTGGTTTGTCCAATCTTTACATTAATTAAGTTCACCCATGATTACAGGTATACTCGGACTGCATGCTTCTCTGATTTCTTGTTTAATGCCTTCCCTTATATCTCCACTACTGTTTGAGGGTCTATAGACAACTCGCAACAATATTTTCTACCCCTCAGCATCTTCTATGTCCATCTATAAGATTCTACATCATTGGAAGGATTGGCTAACTAATAGAAGACAGAGTTGGGGGCATTTCTAGGATGGCAACATGTAGCTTAGTGGAGTGCTACAGGAATCAGTAGTGTGGCCACAATTATTTGCAATGTTTATGGATGACTTGAATGATGGAAGTGAACGTACTATTGCCAGATTTGTGGATAATATGAGTAGGTGGGAAGGCAAATGGTGAGAATGATAGAATCTATAAAAATCTGTAGAATCTATGTATTGAATGAGTGGGCAAAACCTTGGCAGATGAAATATAACATGGGAAAGTGTGAGATTATGCATTTTGCTGGGAAGAATAGAAGAGCTGAATATTTTGTAAATGGTAAATACGACAGAAAACTGTAGCCCTTGTGCCCAATCACAAAAATCTAGCATCCAAGCTTACCAGGTGAGAGGGAAGGCAAATAGAAAGTTGGCCTGTATTTCAAATCATAGAATCATACAGTCATACAGCATGGAAACAGACCCTTTGATCCATGCTGACCATGTTCCCAAACTAAACTAATCGCATGTGCCTGCGTTTGACCATATCCCTCCAAACCTTTCCTATATATGTACTTATCCAAACGTCTTTTTTATACAGTCATAGAGTATTACAGCATGGAAACAGAACCTTTGGTCCAACCCGTCCGTGCCTTTGGTCCAACCAGATATCCTAACTTAATCTAGTTGTGTTGTAACTGTACCTGCATCCACCACTTCCTCTATCAGTTCTTTATACATGCGAGTGTTAAAATAGGAAAGTCTTGCTAAAATCAAACAAGATACCTATTCGATCACAGGTGGAATATTGTAAACGGTTTCAGTCACCTTACCTAAGGAGAGATATACTGACATTGAAGGCAATCCAGAGAAAGTTCACTAGGTTCTGATCAGGAGAGGCTGAGGAAGTTGATTTTGTACTCATTGGAGTTCAAAAGAATGTGAAGTGATCATATTGAATCATATATGATTCAGAGAAGCTTGACTGGGCAGGGGTAGAGAGTTGTTTTCCCTAATAGGAGAGTCTAGGATCAGTGGGCACAATTTCAGTGGAAGGCCAGGCACGACAGATGGCTGTTGAGTCTGGATCATTAAATATATGCAAGGCTGAGACAGACAGATTTGTAATCATTGTGGGGATCGAGGGTTAAAGGGAAAAGGCAGGAAAGTGGAGTTAATGAATATCAGATTAGCCATGATCTTGTTGAATGGCAGAGCTGACTCGATGGGTAGGCCAATCTTCTTCTGCTCTTACCTCTGTGTCCATGTCATATGGTCTTCAAATCAGAAAGCACAGGAGAAACACACTCGGTCTGACATCATATTTCTCAGGGGAAAGAGAGTAGTGCGTAATGGAACTGAAGAAATATCAGTCAACTAGACATTAATTTAGTTTGTCTTTCTATAGATACTAGGAGAAAGTGAGGACTGCAGATTAGAGCTGAAAATGTGTTGCTGGAAAAGCGCAGCAGGTCAGGCAGCATCCAAGGAGCAGGAGAATCGACGTTTCGGGCCTTCCTGAAGAAGGGCTCATGCCCGAAACGTCGTTTCTACAGATACTGCCAGACTTGCCGAGTTCCTCCAGAACTTTGTTTTCATTTCTTTGTAATAAAGATAGTTTTGCAGATATCAAATTAAAATCCATTTGACCCGATTCAGTAATAACTTGAATGGATAAGGCAAGCTTCAAATTATTCCATAGTGAAAAATTACTGTTGCTTTTGATCCAGGGTACAGGTGTTTTGGACTAGAATGAATATAGCTTAGCTAAAAGTCCATTACCTAACATCTTATGGCACCCTGAAAGATGTATTACTGATGCATTCTACTTTCACCAGTGAATCCCCACAACAAAAGTGGGATAGGATAGAAATAACTCTACACCAAGTCACCCATTCTTTACACTGGCAGAGTCCTTGACACTGATCCAGCCTCCTCAGAACCAGCTTTTAGAGTGTACAGAACCTCTGACACTCCTGTTTATTATTTTTTTTAACTTTTTGTTTCTTTTCTTCCACCAGGAAGAAAAGAAACACCCAAGTGGCCAGTGACAAGCAGTGCCCTTCATGTCAAAGGGCAATGCTGTGTAATCAAACAGTGAAGGGGAGGGCAGGGATTAAATCAAAATAGAGTTGGAGGGGGAAATAATATACTCCACTCCCTGTGGCGCCCACCTCTCCCTGAACAACTCAAGGATGTTGGTGGACACCGTGTGCTCCTTCTCCAGAGACACCCGGGCTCTAACATAACCGTGGAAGAGGGGCAGGACGCTCCTGTTTATATCTGTCAGCTCCTTGGTTGGGGCTGTTAATCTGATCCAATCAGGGAATCCATATTCTATGAGGTCCATCTGCCTGACGTTGTTGCAATAGGAATATGAGGAATTTCCAGTCAATTATTTGGATTGATAAATTTAACAATCACTTGAAGAAAAAAAATTAACTTTGTTGTGAGAGTATATAGGTATAGCAGCATCACCTGTAGATCAGAGACATTTGGGCATTGATTCTTGGTTTGCCATTGATTTAATTTTACTGGCAAGTCAATGTGTACATCTACTTTTAACCTTTTTTTTCAAATCTCACAGATTCAAGTATGTTTTGCGAAATAAATCTACAAATGTAATTGAAAATGAAACACTCTGGTCAGACCCCATCTCCCTTCTCCGAGGTTAGTGTTCATCATTGGGTATTTGTTCAGCTTGGTGAGTAGTAGCATGGCCTGACTGAACCTGTTTAATGAGTACTGATCAGTAGTACAAATTTTGAAATGGACTGCACTGTGTAGCATGTTCTAAACGCACTGGAAAGATTTGCTAATTCTTTGACATGGTGTGGCCAGGCTTGTTATGCATTGCTTAAGTGAAATAAATTAATAAAAGATGCTTCTAAAAGAAAGCTGGGTCAATTCTAAAAGTGTGCAGATAATTGGATGTAAATAAAAGACTGGAGATTTAAGGCAATAATTTTGCAGTGTCAGATTTTTCTTGGCTTCCAGAAGAACACTGAATATTTTGTGAATTTCTAAATTTCTAAATATCTTGTCAAGTGAAATATTCACCGGGGCAGCACTGGGCTAGAAATTAGATTACTTAGTGTGGAAACAGGCCCTTCGGCCCAACAAATCCACATCGATCCTCCGAAGAGCAACCCACCCCAGACCCATTCCTCTACATTTACCCCTTCACCTAACACTACGGGCAAAATAGCATGGCCAATTCACCTGACCTGCACATTTTTGGACTGTGGGAGGAAACTGGAGCATCCGGAGGAAACCCACACAACACAGGGAGAATATGCAAACTCCACACAGTCAGTCGCCTGAGGAGGGAATTGAACCCGGGTCTCTGACGCTGTGAGGCAGCAGTGCTAACCACTGTGCCACCGTGCCACCCATAAAGTTTTAAAGTTATCTCATACATAAAATGTGCTGCTAACAAATGTGCCTGATAATTTCTGAAATATTTCAAGGAAGCTTTTGGCTGTACTTGACACTGAAATGTTGACACTGCATTGTGACACAACTCCTGTGCAGGTTTTGAATTATCTGCTGTAAACCTTATTCGACTATTTGTTGCTAAAGAGTTGAGTTTGGGATGACTGAACTTTGGAAAAGAGGAAATGGATATCAATGGCACCACCCTCTGTGTGAAAAAATTGCGTCTTAGGTCCCTTTTATATCTTGCCCCTCTCACCCTAAACTTATGCCCTCCAGATCTGGACTCCCCCACCCTAAGGAAAAGACCTTATCTATTTATCCTATCCATGCCCCTCATGATTTTATAAACCTCTATAACCTCAGCCTCTGCACCAGGGAAAACATCCCCAGCCTATTCAGCCGCTCCGTATAGCTCAAATCCTTCAACCCTGGCAACATCCTTGTAAATCGTGTATGGAATGAGCTGCCTGAGGATGCACCATTTAAAAAGCACCTGGATGAGTATATGAATAGGAAGGGTTTGGAGAGATATGGGGCCAAATGCTGGCAAATGTGTCTAGATTAGTTTAGGATATCTGGTCAGCGTGGATGAGTTGGACTGAAGGGTCTGTTTCCATGCTGTACATCTCTAAGACTCTATATTGATTACAGTAGAGAAAGCTGGTGCTGTGAAATCTCATTGGAGCTATACGGGGAAATAATGCAATTATAATTATAGGAAGAATTACTTGAAATAACTTAATGTTTTGAAGTTGTTTTTGGTATAAAAGAAATTTAAATGTAGATTATATTTGCAATTTAATTAAATGCTTCAAGCAAAATAAAGTTTGGGATTATTTCTAATATTTGTATGCAGCATGTATAAAGATGAATTGTAACCTAAACTTTATTGTTCTTGTTTTGATGGTGTTCTACCCAAACTCCATTCTATTTGTCTTTTACCACTTTCCCAAAACAAAGCCAACATTACCATTGCCCGGGATTTGGTTCATTTCTTAAGTAGCTGCACCATTTTGTTTCTTAAGACTAATTCCTGAATGTATCCAGGGGACAAGTGTTCGTGCACATGATCAGTTTGTAACACTTTTTCTCTGTTTCTAGTTTTTGAGCCTACCCGTCTTAATGCTTCACCAGGTGGGAGGACAGGAGGAATGGTGGTCATCACAACGATTCTTTCCATCCTCCTCTTTCTACTTCTCTGTGCCTTTGCCACTATTCTGATCTACAAGTTCTGGTGAGTATTGCCAAAGCAGTATGAAAGAAGAGTGACAGTCATAAATTTTTGTTGAAAAGAGTGGCACTGGAAAAGCACAGCGAGTCAGGCAGCATCCGAAGAGCAGGAGAATCCATGTTTCAGGCATAAGCCCTTCTTCAGGAATGTTGGGGGTGGGGAGGATGCTGAGAGATGAATAGGAGGGTGGGGTAAGGGTAGGGGGAAGGTAGCTGGGAAGGTGATAGGTAGATGCAGGTGGGGTGATTGTGATATGTCAGAGCAGAGGGTGGAGCAGATAGGCAGGAAGGGAGATGGATATGTAGGACAGTTCAAGAGGGTGGTGCCGAGTTGGAGGGTTGGATCTGGGATGAGGTAGGGGGAGGGGAGTTGAGGAAACTGGTGAAATCAATGTTCCAAGTCAGAAGATGAGGTGTTCTTCCTTCAGGCATCAGGTGGCTAGAATTTGGCAGTTGAAGTGGCCAGGATTTGCATGTCCTTGGCAGAGTGGGAGGGGGAGTTGAAGTGATCGGTCATGTGGGGGTGAGGTTGTTTATTGCTTGTGTCCTGGAGATGTTCTCTGAAACGTTCCATGAGTTGGCGTCCTGACTCCCCGGTTTAGAGGAAACCACATCAACGGACATGGTAGATGAGGATTTTGGATGGGCAGGAAAATCCCAGCCGGATGTGGAAGGATCCTTTGAGGCCCTGGATGAAGGTGAGGGGGGAGGTGTGGGCACTGGTTTTATATTTCTTGCTATGGTATGAGTAGGTGCTGAGAGTAGAGTGTGGGTGGTGGGGGTGTGGACCTAATGAGGGAGTTGTGGAGGGAATGGTCTCTGCAGAATGCTGATAAGGGTGGGGAGGGAAATATGTCTGCGGTGGTAGGTCTGTTTGTAGATGGTGGAAATGATGGAGGATGATGCGTTGTATCTGGAGGTTGGTGGGATGGAAGGTGGGGATTGGGGTGGAGGGGGTTCTGTCCTGTTGCAGTTGTAGGGGTGGGGTTCAAGGGTAGAGGTGCAGGAAGTGGAGGAGATGCACTAGAGGGCATGTCCTAGAGTGGAACCGCTCCTCCTGGGAGTAGATATAGCGGAGATGGAGGAATTGGGAGTAAGGGATAGCATTTTTACAGGAGGCAGGGTGGGAGGCGATATAGTCCAGGTAGCTGTGGGAGTCGGTGGGTTTGTAGTAGATGTCTGTGTTGAGTCGGTCACCGGAACTGGAGATGGAGAGGTCAGGAAGGGGAGGGAGGTGTCCGAGATGGTCCAGGTGAACTTGAGGTCAAGATGGAAGGTGTTTGTGAAGTTGAAGAACTGTTCAACCTCCTCATGGGAGCACGAGGCAGCACCGATACAGACATCAATGTAGTGGAGGAAAAGGTGGGTAATGGAGCCGGTGTAGCTGCGGAAGATGAACTGTTCCACATATCTGACGAAGAGGCAGGCATAGCTGGGGCCCATGCTGGTGCCAATGGCACAACAGGTGTAAAACCTGCACCCACACCTTCCCTCCCTACTTACCTCCATCCAAGGCCCCAAAGGATCCTTCCACATCTGGCAGAGATTTTCCTGCATATCCAAGCATCTCGATGTGGTCTCCTCTACACTGGGGAGAAAAGACGCCAACTCACAGATCATTTCAAAGCACATCTCCAGTACACATACACCAAATAATCCCACTGCCCGTGGCTGACCACTTCAACTCCCCCTTCCACTCCACCAAGGACATGCAAGTCCTGGGGCTCTTCCGTCGCCAAATCCTAGCCTGGAGGAAGAATGCCTCATCTTCTGCCTTGGGACTCTCCAACCACATGGCATCAATGTCGATTTCACTAGTTTCCACATCTCCCCTCCATCTTCCTTCTGTGTTTAGAAACTGCTGGATGTTCCAGCTAAGCTCAACCTGGTCTTCAAGATCTCATCCCCTTCAGGGATCACTGGACAGTGATCAGAAAGATACACCTGCTCTTCTGTGCACATTTTTCATCCTGGCTTGAGTTTAGTTGGCAAGGATTGCTGTTTCCTCCTCCACAGTGCATTGATCAGCCACATGGACAACCTGGTAGCTTCACAGTCACTATTGCTCGTGCGCTTTAGGAAATGGTAGTGAAATATAAATCTTGGAAATGCCATGGTAGGATTTTACTTCACTTCTGCTGAATTTCATCCCGTTTTTAGATTATCACAATCACTGTACCACTGTATCCACAGAGCAGTTGAAACCTTTTTTACTTACCTTTTTAGCCATGTTGAAACAGTTTATTTCTGGCTATAATGAGTCAGTCACTGATGCAGCTACAGTCAGGTGGAAATGTTTTGATTGACAGCGAGGTTATACTTAACCTTGCCAGGATGTTTATGTAATGTTTTGGGGTGTGTGTGTTGTGTGTATACACACATATGTACCGATCTATCTTATCTCTAGTGACTCACTGAAACAATGGATTTACTGAAATTGTACTTTTCAATCCATGTTTAATCTCTCTCCTACAGGGGGACAAAAGAATTAGCTAGACTGGAGCAGCAGCCTGTTCCAAGAAGCTACACCACTCATGTGAGAAACCAGGATTATTCTGAAAGTATCTATTCAAAAGCAAGCAAACCTCATCCTCCGCAGCCAACTGACCAACAGCGTTACCAGTCTACTATTGCACCTGCTCAAGCTTCAGAGTAACATGTTGTAAAGCTCCAAGTGATGTAAGTGTGTACGCCTTGATTTGCTATTATGTGTTCTTGCGTTGCTGCGTGTTGAGAATCTCATGTCTGATCAAGTATTATAGAGGTTTGGGGATCAAAACCTGTCAGCACTTTGCAGCATTTGGATCCCCATGAACTGCAGTCATAAGTCATTCACTAAGATTCCATTTTAGTGAAATAATGAAGCATCCAATTGTTGTGACAACCTCATGAACTTAGCAGTTCCATTTTATTTTGAAGGTGATTCAAGAGCTTCAGTTCTTGAAGTCTGAGTTTGAAAACCGTTGTGCTTGCTTTGGATTGCTTGAGAAGATCAGCTATTCTCATGGTCTCTTCCCTCCTTACTGGGTACAGTGGGGCTCTGGTGCCTCTGGCCTAGCTCATTTAGCCATTATGCGTGAAAGATGTTACACACCAAAGCATGGAATTTATCCCTTCCAGAGTTGTTTACTTTTTACTGAGGGTTTTACGAAAACAAATGAAAAATCCCTTCCTAATTTGGATACTGGGCTTATTTATACTGACACAGGCAAATCAATGCAGATTGGTCATCAGGAATTTACATGAATGAGATGGTGGTTTATCTCTGTCTGGTTTAAAAGAAAGGTCAGGATAGAGGCTCTGGTGATGCCCTGGTAGTGGCCCTACCTCTGGGCCAAAATATCCAAGTTCAAGTCACACTTGTTCCATAGGTCATAACTTAATATGTCCAAGCGAGTTGATTTAAAAAAAAAAAAATGAGAGCCTCTTTTGTGATGATTACGTCTGTATCACTGGCCTGGAATGTCAGGTCCATGTTGCACCAGCCCTGCATGTGTGTCATATAACAAATGTCTAAATGGGTCTTTTTTTTAACAACTGTTCTAATGCTTGATCCAGTCAGGAACTTGGAACCAATCTGGTTAGGTTGGTAATTTGCAAGTCGGAAACACAGGTGCTACTTGGTATCCATTGGTTCTTTGGAACCAGTCAGACAGCTGCTGACAAACCTTCTGCTCTTGCCTTAATCCACCAAAGTCACTGAGCTGTTATCTTGTTTGTGGGAAAGTTTGTAACTATGTTTAGTCGTTGGCATTGAATAGTTATTCCAATTTTTAAATGTGAACCAGCTGAGCTTTGAACACTTAAGCCAGAGAAGGTAGCACTGTGGCTCAGCGGTTAACACCGCTGCCTCGCAGTGCCAGGGACCCGGGCTCGATTCCAGCCTGGGGCGACTGTGTAGGGTTTGCACATTCTGCCTGGGTCTGCGTGGGTTTCCTCCGGGTGCTCCAATTTCCTCCCACAATCCAAAGATGTGCAGGTCAGCTGACTTGGCCATGCTAAATTGCCCGTTGTGTTCAGGGATGTGTAGGCTAGGTACATTAGTCAGGGGAATATAGAGTAATAGGGAAATAGGTCTGAGTGGAATACTCTTTGGAGGGTTGGTGTGGACTTGTTGGACCAAATGGCCTGTTTCCACACTCTAGGGATTCTGTGATGATGAGAAGGCAATCTACTGCCATAGAATTAATGTTCAGAGTTTTTGATTTGTTACATTTACTAATAGGTTCAAGTTTATTATAGCTGCGGAATATATATCCTGATATCAATTCATGTTATGACTTTCATTCTATGAAGATAAACTACATGATGATAATGTCCAATTTCTTCAGTTATTACACAGAGTAAGGACACTGCCTTGGAGCCCTTATTTCATGATGTTATCTCACCAGGCATTGGACAGAGGATGAATCATTGGGAATGGGGGAGTAATAGAAGCTCCAAGAAGGACAATTCCGAGGTTGAAGCAAGGAAAAAGTATAGCATTTCCGACCCCCAAGATGACTGGTCTGTACAGAATTGTAGATGGATGGGTGCTATAGGTGTAGATATAACCACTTCTCAAGCAAAAATCATGTCTTGACAGATACATTCTTCCATTATTTCAACACTAACTGAAAATTATTTTCTACATTAATCTATCCTAGTTTAAAAACTTGTTTTCCAAGGGATAGGGATTTGGAAATGGAGTAATTTTGAAGTTATTCTTGAACTCTAAATGTTATGACACACACATCCAGGGCTAGTAGAACTTGGCCCTGGACATCCCAGCTCAGACGTACAGACACAGTCACCATGAGAGGCTCTCAGTTTTTTAAAAAATCAACTTGCTTGTACACATTAAACTTATTGTGATGGAAGCCTCCACCCACATATAAAGCAGATGCAGAGAAAGGTTTCATCCAGTTTTGGGAAGTCCTGAACAATATAAAACCCAGCTTCCTGTGGTACCTCACCAAAATAAGACAGTATTTTTGATTATTGTCAGGTGGGAGCAGGTCTTGTTTCATATTGTCCTAATACTGGAGTGTTGTCTCAAACCAGTGTCTATTGTACATATATTTGTTTGACCAGATGTACATTTTTGCTGTGAGTATAGTATGAAAGTATTGGGAAGAAAAGTAATGAGGGTTGCTTTTTGTTTGAAGGATTGGGACAAGACCACATTGAAGTAATATATTTCTTTCCCGTTCAAGGCTGGTGATTTAAAAATGAAGATGAAAACGGAGGTTAATGATGGACGAAGTAATGATCAGCTACAGTCTGGATGCCCTTCTGTTAATGCATAATACCGGATACCTTCTAACATAATGCATAATTATTGGAGCCCAAATTTGCTTTTCCAAACACTATTGTTTAACAGATGGTGACTACAGGGATTGTTAAATTTCTAACTGTGACTTGGCTTAATTTTTGTATGTTATTTTTCATGTATTCGTTGAAATATAAAACAAAATATCTTTTCCTGTTTATTTGAATCATCTTTGCAATGGCTGGTTTTCTTGAATAGCAGTATATAGTCAGAGCAAGATACTAGAACGGCTGGAAATCTGATAAAAGGACATTAACCAGAATTGCTACCTCGGTTTCTGTCTCCCAATGTTATCAGACTTACTGGATATTTTCAGTTTTTCTGATGTCAGCATGTTGTGGCAACTGCTCACCCCCTCCCTGAAAGACATGAGTTTCTTACTGGGATAATCTTCCACAGTTTCTATTTGCCTGTCAGTATATTGGTTAAATAATTCATTTAGTAATTTTGGATGTTTTTTTGGTCAGTTTGCCAATGGGAGCATCATGACAGCCTAATCTGTTCTAGTTAAACAGTTGGTTGTTGTGTAGATTGCCCTGTGCCAAGATGCCAATAACAATTAAATAGGAAGCCTGGCTTTTTCCCACTACACCAAGCTTCTTTCAACAGCATCTTCCAAATCTGTAGGCTGCTTCTGAAGCTTCACACACCATGTTGACTTAGAACTATGTTGCTCTTATTTCACTTTGAGGCAAAATACTAGCTGTCCAATGGAAAACCACAAAAAGCTCCTAACCATGTACGCACACAACATGGACTGCGGAAATTCAAGAAAATGGCTCACTACCACTTTCTTGAGGGTATTGGGCATTGCCAGTAATCCTCACGTGTCATGATAGCCTGCATACTATTTGTTTTATTCATTATAAGGGAACTGAAACCATTTCCCTCTGATTCTGCATATGTTGCACTTCCTCAGATGGCTTTTAAGAATACGACAGTACGTGTATTTATAAGCCTATTTTCGACTTTCTCCCAGGAACTGATACTCCACTTTTTTTAAAAAAAAGGACTGTCATGTTCTCTTAGAGGGATTTCTTGGGGGCAGGGAGGAGTTAAAATAGAAAGCAATTGATGTGCTATCAAATAAGGATTTGGTGACTGGACCATTGAAGATTGTCAGATTACCTTCTAACCTGTGATTCAAAGATCAGGTGGTAACACAATCATGAGTAAGAGTAATTATTGTAAAGTTTGAAACAGAAGATGTGGGGAAATTATTGGGAGGGAATGGGAAGTGTGTTTCACTCCTTGTTTCTTAGATGCCGACAATATTATTGAATAGCTCTGTAGTCTAAACAGTCGATTTCCTAGTCTTTAGACATTGACATGTTTTAAACTAGCATGGTTCCTTTTAACTTTAAGTCAAGTACATTTTGAATCCCAATTAGATCATGTTGTTCTCAAAAAGGGTTATCACAGATACTGTGGGTGGAGAAGGAAACATTTTCTATTTGTGGTCGATTGGAATTGAATTAATGACATTTTGGTAATTTATTTGCATTTAAGAAGCATAAACACAACGTTTTGTCCTTTCCCTTTTCTACCCCCTCTTTCTGACTCTCCATTTAATTTAAAACCTGGGCATTGCTAACAGGTTTCCAATTCTGAATTCAAAACTACCACAAAACATTAACTGTTTGTCATTGCCACAGATGCTGCCTGGCATGCTGACTACTTGTCGTTTTTTTTTTGTGGGCACACTTGGCTCATCTGTGTACAGTGAACTGCTCCCTCTGCTGGCTATACTCTAAAAGGATCAAGTTTTGTAATTTCGCACAAAAGACAACTGTCCATGTTAGTTAAGCAAATAAAACTAAAAATAAAACAAAAATGCAAGAGTAAATTTGTCAGGCACTGAGGTAGAAGACTGCATTGTACAAATGACAGGTTTTACGATTACTGTCTACTCTATGAAATAAAGGAAGGTTTACTGGAGTTTTTTATATATATAGAAAGGATGAGGGTACTGTGCCTTTTTAGGAAGGAAATTGTCACTCCTGATAAAGTGTCCACTGGCATGCTGGAAGGTATGCAGGCATCATCATTAGGTACAGATAGCTGTTGAAGAGAGCTCAGCCAGAACCCCTAGGAAGCAGATTTAATGGCTATAAAAGATGACTATTCAACAAATAACCATGATGTTAGATAAAAATAACCCAAATACCATGAAGTCAGTAGGAAATGACCAATGCAGGCCAAATTCCCATGTCAAAAACAGACCCCTGCCGCCTCAGCTATTAACCCCTAGTGAATCATCACTACAGGTGCTGAACCATAGTTTTATTTAAAATGCTGATGGCTGTAATGACTAAATCATATCTATGATTTAGGATGCTCCTTGTGCATATTTAATTTCCATTGCTGCACCATTGCCAGTGCTGCCTTCAGCTGCTGCTCTGGAGTTCCCTCCTTCAGTCAAACTCATTCTCTTGAAATTGTTCCGCAAAACCTCTCTTTCACCTAACTGTTAGTGATCCTAAATGCTGTGATTATATCAATTTATGTTAGTAATATTCCCCTGACCAGTCCTGAGGCTTTTTTAATGTAAAAGGAAATTTGTGATTTCATGTTGTTGCTGATACTGAAGATGGCCCCCAGCACGATGACTAGTTTTAGTTTAGAGAGGAGCCCATTTAACTCTTTTCTCCATAATTTAGGTTCAATACTTGATGTTTAGAGAAGCAAGACGTTGAGAACTTTTTTTTAATGTTTGGGGAGTTGCAGGTGGTTATTGGAACACAAATAGTAAGTAGAAAAGTAATTGTTATTGTCTGTGAAACTGCTTTAACTCTGACTGTGAAGAAAGCACTTATACAGAGCAGAATACAAAGATTCTTACAGAAGAGATGTTTTGCCTGATGACTTCTTGAATACAGATTTTTGTTTCAGCTAACAATGCGACATTAACTGCAAGCCAGGGGAGAGCAGTGCTATTTGACAAAATGCTATTTGACAAGCTATTTGAATGTAGAATTGTAAATGAGAGTTGTTTACAGTGAATGAAAATTATCGCCTCCTCTAAGGAAAACCTCACCTCGAGTCTGAGATCTGTTTTGAAGTAATGAAAAGTTTCAGTAGAATAAATGAAGGTAAATTGTTTTCACTGGTTGAAGGGTCACGAATAACAAGGTAGTAATTTACTGTCTGGCAAAAAGAACCAGGGCCAACATGATTGAACCGCTGTTGCATAAAAATATTTTTTCAGAAAGGATTTTTCTTGGGATTGCGCTCTCACTATGCTGAGTCTGCACTGGATGTTAATGAGCCTCCTAAAGATATCAGCATTGCAGATAATAGTGCTAAGGCACATCTAACAGATCAGATGTCACCAGATTCAAATGGCCCATGCTTCTTGTAATTGAAATCCATCTGCTAACCCTCGCCCTATATCCACTGTAGTGATAATATTCCTGAAGTAGCCAAACTTTCTGCTGTCCTTAATGATACCTCTGCTTCTTTTGACGGTTGCACAAGGACTAACTAACTGCACTATCAGCCAATTTATTACCTACACATAGATCATGCATACAACACTATATCCAAAAATATAGAAGATCCTAGCATCAATCTTGCTGACCTGTATTGGCTCCCGGCCAAGACATGCTACATCTTGATGTTAAAATTCTAATGCTTGTTTTCAAATTTAGTTTAGATTAGATTACTCATAGTGTGGAAACAGGCCCTTCGGCCCAACAAGTCCACACCAACCCGCCGAAGCGCAACCCACCTAGATCCATTCCCCTACATTTACTCCTGCCCCTAACACTACAGGCAATTTAGCATGGTCAATTCACCTAATCTGCACATTTTTGGACTGTGGGAGGAAACCGGAGCACCCGGAGGAAACCCACGCAGACACGGGGAGAATGTGAAAACAGTCGCCTGAGGCGGGAATTGAACCCGGGTCTCTGGCGTTGTGAGGCAGCAGTGCTAACCATTGTGCCAACGTACCTGCCATAATTGTTCTGTACCCTCGCCCCTTCCTGTCTTGGTATTTTCTTTCAGACCCACAACCCTCCAAGATATCTGCATGCCTCCCATCTTTGCATCTTCTGTCACCACAATCACTCTGCTGGCTGAGCGTTCAGTTCCCAAACTCCAGGCTCTGGAATTCCTTCTCAATACTTTTCAATGCTGCTTTTCTTGAGATCTGATCAAACTTGCACCTTTGACCAAATGTTTGGTCATCTGGCCCAGAATCTACTGATCTGGCTTGGTGTCATAATTTGTTTTAGAATGAATCCATAAAATTATGATGGCATTGGTCATTCAGCCCATTCCATCTGTTCTGGCTGTCCAAAGGAGTAATTGCCTGTTGCCCATCCTCTCACTATATCCTCTTTCTTAACAGATACTTTTAAAATGTAGAAAACCTTAGTGGACAGGTGGAACTCAGTTTGCCCATTGTGTCTGCAACCTGCTGAAAAATGAACGACCCAGCCTATTCCTGTTTGACAGCACATCTCCTTCCATGTAGTAGGAGTTCAGGTGATTCAATGAGTTGAAGATTCTGCCTCAACTATCCCTTCATGCAGTGAATTCCAAACCCTGTCAACACTCTGAATGAAAATATTTCTCTGCTCCTCGCTAATCTTCTTAATCCTGTTAAATCTGGGCTCTCTCGTCAACTGACCTATCACAGGATCCTGCCAACCTCATCCATCTCAATCAAATTTCTCCTCCGCCTTCTCTATTCGGAGGAAACAAATCACAGTCCATCCAAACTTTCTTCAAAGCTGCACGTTTTCAGTCTTAGCAGCATCCTAATAAATCTCTATTCCCCTTGGTGCAATCACATCCTTCCTCTACAGCAGTGATCAATCTGCACTCACTCAAAATATAGCCTCACTATTTTATATTACTCCAATATGACAGACCTGCTCTTTTATGCTCTGGCTCTGCCGATGAAGCAAAGTACAGGTAATTCTGCTATAACACGGGTTTTGTTAATGCAAATTCACTGTAACTTTATCAGCAAATTGACAAACCATACCTTTGTTCCTTTCATCCAAGTCGTTGACATAAATTGGAAATTTTGAGGCCGCAGCCCTGATATTCCACAGCTTGCCAATCTGAAAATGACCTATCTTTTGCATTCTGTCTATTCCCTGTTCACTAATGAAGATAAATTGAGACAACAACAACAAGATGGCTATAACTATGTAGCAAGTTGATGGACACTTTTCATAATCAATCTGTTTCAGATATGTTATGAAACACACTTGTGAGACTTGAACTGAGACTTCCTGGCCCAGAGGAAAGAATGTGACTACTGCATCTCAAGAACCCACTGTAGGGCATGTATATTTCAGCTATTGAACTCATCTGTGACCTACTGTTCTCTATCCTCATTTCAACAGCTTTTCTATGATCTGCTGCAGTTTTGCACAGGTACATAAGCTAAGGTACATAAACCAATTGAAAAGATATTGTCACCTTCAGTCTTACATTGCTTTCCTTGAGGGAAAGTGACCTGGAATACAGAACAGGGCAGATATCCCTGGATTTACCTTCTGCAAAACAAATCTATTTGGGATCCACCAAAGATTTTGGTTTAAGACGTGTGCCCGTCATTTACCAATCGAATCCTGTCAAAGACTAGAAATGTCGTGCTAGCTGGTGATTGTTCTGAATTAAAAATTGTGTTGTCCATCTTTTAATGGCCTCACCTTCTCAATCTGTTCCTCACCTGAGATGTGATGACCCTCAGACAAAACATAACATTGTAATTTTTCTTTTCTGCAAATGTAGCCTATAATTCTCTGGGACTCTGCTGACTTCTACTTAGCAACTAATTAAGAGAAACCATGCTGGTTGGTCCTAGACTCTCCCACAAGGGGAAATAACCTTTTTGCATCTAATGTTAAGTCCCCTAAGAATCTTGTGTGTTTCAATGAAATCACCTCCCCTTCTTCTAAATTTCAACAGGTACAGATTCAATCTATTTAACGGCTTCTCATAAGACAGTTCCTTCATACAGCTAAATGAAAATTGAAAGAACTTCAGATGCTGTAAATCAGAAACAAAAGCAAGTTGCTGGAAAAGCTCAGCAGGTCTGGCAGCATCTGTGAAGAGAAATGAGAATTACCGTTTTGGGTCTGATGACGTTTCCTCAAAACGGAGTCCTCCATGCAGCTTAGTGACTCTTCTCTGGATAGTCTCAAATGCCAGTATCAAGATTAGAGTGGTGCTGGAAAAGCACAGCAAGCTTTTGTCCGAAACGTTGATTTTCCTGCTCCTTGGATGCTGTCTGACCCGCTGTGCTTTTCTAGCACCACTCTAATCTTGACTCTAGTCTCCAGCATCTGCAGTATGCACCTCCATCCAATGCCAGTATACCTTTCCTTACATAAGGGACCCAAAACTATTCGCAGTTTTCAAACCGTGGTCTGACTAGTGCTTTATATAGTATTAGCAAAACCTGCCTACTTTTACATTCCATTCCCTTTGAAATAAAACCAGCTTTCCATTTGCTTTTCCTCTAACCTGCTGAATTCCTATGTTAGCTTTTTGTGATTCTTGCACATGCTGTCCCGAATTCCTCTGTTCTGCAGCTTTCTGCAATCTTTCTCTATTTAAGTAACAGTTAAAATGTATTTAAATAATTCAGCAAAACAGTGAAAATATGAACTTGTGAAGGGAAGAGCAATTTTACTATTTACTAACGAGGAGAAAAATCATGGTCACAACAGCAAACGCACACAAACACTCTTTAAAAAGCGAGTTCTTACAATATTAATTTTCACCCAATAAGTTGTACAGAGACACAATATTGTAAAAAAAAACTGACTTAAAAGCCTGAAAGCACGAAAATGCTACAGAACAGCCAGTACAATAATTTAAAGCTTTATTGAAGAGTTCAATGAGACTACAGAAATGCTGAAAATTAAAAGTAATACTATGCAGAGCCTAGCAAGCCCTACAATAATTCAATTTAAAACAACAATCATGAATAGAAGAATACAAACTTAAAGAGAGAGGATTCTGGGTAATCTAAGATGGAGGATGGGAAAAATTTGTGGTTCTAAGAGCTGCTCCTTTTTTGAGTTATTTTAGGTGTTGGAGGTGATTTCCTTGAATTTCAGGAGCAGTAATTACTATTTTAAATGCTGTTGCATTGTTTCAGAACTTTGGGGAAAATCAATCAAAACAATGGCACTTTTAAAAGGACAAAGACAGACAAAAGGCAGCAACCATGTGGTCAGTGAGGGAGAGAGAGAAAGAAACCTATACTACTAACTGACACAGCAATGAATCTGCACAGTTACTGTCTGTGCTGTTTGAGTTTATGTATCTCTAGACATCGGAGTGCATCTAGGCAAAATGAACAAACAGTGAAATTCCTAGTTGACCTTGGAGGAACCTGTGAGAGAGAGAGCCCACAGCACAGGAACAGATAAGTAAATAGTTTTTAAGTGTAGCCTTTCTGTAAGTCTACAGTAGTGAGTAGAGTTGGTTCTTTCTTGATTATATGTTTTATTGAGATCTGTCTCTTGATTAAATTTTAAAAATATAAACCATAAGTACTAAGTTAGCCTGGAGCACTGTTTCTCAGAGCAAAAAGACGGTGTTATTTTCTGGGTCTCTACATTGTGAAGGAGCAAAGATGGCCTTTAGAAGAGTGATGTACTATTCCTGTCAAATGTGGGAGATTAGGGAGAGTTTCCATTTTACTGATGATGCAGGAAGAGTCTTTGCTTGTGGATCCTATCAGATTTCATGGATCGGTTGGAGCAGCAGTTAGAGGCAATAAGGAATTCACAAGAGCTCGGGGATGTGATGGATGGCAGTTATAGGGAGGGAGAAAAGCCGCAGATACAATCGGTTAGATGGGTTACCTCCAGGAAAGGTAGGAGAGGTAGGCAGGTAGTGCAGGAGTCTTCTGCAGCTGTCCCCATTTCAAACAGGTATGCTGTTTTGGAAAATGTAGGGGGTGATGGACTCTCAGGGGAATGTAGCACCAACAGCCAAGTTTCTGGTATCGAGACTGGCTGTAAGGACAGGTTCCAAGAAATCAATTGTGAAAGGGGAATCTCTAGTCAGAGACACAGACAGTCACTTCTGTGCCCAGCAGTGAAAAATCAAAATGGTGTGTTGCCTCCCTGGTGCCAGGATCAAGGATATCTCAGAGAGAGTGCAGAAAGTTTTCAAAGGGGAGAGGGACCAGCAGGAGGTCATTGTACACATTGGAACTAATGACATAGGAAGGGAAAAGGAAGAGCTTCTGAAGGAAGAATACAGAAAGTTAAGCAGGAATTTAAAAAGGAGGTCCTTGAGGGTCGTAATATCCGGATTACTTCCGATGCTATGAACTAATGAGGGTAGGAATAGAAGGATAGAGCAGATAAATGTGTGGTTAAGGAGCTGGTGCGGGGGAGAAGGGTTTACATTTTTCAATCATTGGAATTTCCTTTGGGGCAGAAGTGAGCTGTACAAGAAGGATGGGTTGCACCTGAATTGGAAGGGGACTAATATACTGGCAGGGAGAATTGCTAGAGCTGCTTGGGAGGATTTAAACTAGTAAGGTGGGGGGATAGGACCCAGGGAAATCATGAGTAAAGAGACCAATCTGAGATTGGTACAGTTGGAAAAAGGAGCGAATCAAACAGTCAGGGCAGGCAGGGACAAAGCAGAGAACAAGGTGGGGACTGATAAATTAAACTGCATTTGTTTCAATGCAAGAGGCCTAACAGGGAAGGCAGATGAACTCAGGGCATAATTAGGAACATGGGACTGGGATATCACCCCAATTACAGAAATGTGGCTCATGGATGGACAGGACTGGCTGCTTAATGTTCCAGAATACAAATGCTAAAGAAAGGATAGAAAGGGGGGGGGGGGCAAGAGAAGAGGTGGAGTAGCATTTTTGATAAGGAATAGCATTACTGCTGTACTTAGGGAGGATATTCCTAGGAATACATCCAGGGAAGTTATTTGGGTGGAACTGAGAAATAAGAAAGGGATGATCACCCTACTGGGATTGTATTATAGACCCCCTAATAGTCAGCGGGAAATTGAGAAACAAATTTGCAAGGAGATTTCAGTTAA
Organism: Chiloscyllium plagiosum; assembly: GCF_037043375.1. Classification (NCBI taxonomy): domain Eukaryota; kingdom Metazoa; phylum Chordata; class Chondrichthyes; order Orectolobiformes; family Hemiscylliidae; genus Chiloscyllium; species Chiloscyllium plagiosum. The sequence goes on along the minus strand of NW_028270157.1, from coordinate 52,477,269 downwards.
CTATAAGAATAATAGGGTGGTTATGGTAGGGGATTTTAACTTTCCGAATGTAGACTGGGAGTGCCATAATGTTAAGGAAGTAGATGGAGAGGAATTTGTTAAGTGTGTACAAGAAAATTTTCTGATTCAGTATGTGGATGTACCTACTAGAGAAGATGCAAAATTTGACCTACTGTTGGGAAATAAAGCAAGGCAGGTGACTGAGGTCAGTGGGGGAGCACAATAATTCTATTAGTTTTCAAATAGTGATGGAAAAGAATGATCTAAAAATTGAAGTTCTAAATTGGAGGAAGACTAATTTTGGCAGTAAGAGGCAAGTACTTTCAAAAGCTGATTAGGGGCACATGTTCACAGGTAAAGGGACAACTGGAAAATGGGAAGCCTTCAAAAATGAGGTAATGAGAGTCCAGGGACAGCATATTCCCATTAGGGTGACAGGAAAGGCTGATAGGTGTAGGGAATGCTGGATGACAAGAGAAATTGAGGTTTTGGTTAAGAAAAAGAAGGAAGCATATTGTCAGGTATAGACAGGAGAGATTGAATGAATCCTTAGAAGAATATAAAGGTAGTAGGATTATTCTTAGGAAGGAGATCAGAAGAGCAAAAAGGGATCATAAGCTAACTTTGGCAAATAGTATTAAGGAGAATTCGAAGGGACTTTATAAATACATTAAGGACAAAAGGGTAACTAGGGAGAGAATAGGGTCCCTCAAAGATTAGCAAGGCAGTCTTTGTGTGGAGCTGCAGGAGATGGGGGAGATACTAAACAAGTATTTTGCATCAGTATTTAATGTGGAGAAGGACATAGAAGATATAGAATGTGGGGAAATAGATGGTGACATCTTGAAAAATATCCGTACTACAGAGGAGGAAGTGCTGGATGTCTTGAAACGCATAAATGTGGATAAATCCCTAGGACCTGATCAGGTGTACCCGAGCACTCTGTAGGAAGCCAGGGAAGTGATTGCTGGGCTCCTTGCTGAGATATTTGTATCGTCAATAGTCACAGGTGATGTGCTGGAAGACTGGAGGTTGGCTAACATGGTGCCACTATTTAAGAAAAGTGGTAAGGAAAAGCCAGAGAACTATAGACCGGTGAGCCTGACGTTGGTGGTGGGTAAATTTTGGAGGAAATCCTGAGGGACAGGATGTACATGTTATTGGAAAGGCAAGGACCGATTAGGGATAGCCAACATGGCTTTGTGCATGGGAAATCATGTCTCGCAAACTTGATTGGGTTTTTTGAAGAAGTAACAAAGAGAATTGATGAGGGCAGAGCGGTAGACATGATCTATATGGACTTCAGTAAGATGTTTGACAAGGTTGCTCATGGGAGACTGGTTAGCAAAGTTAGATTTCATGGAATACAGGAAGAACTAGCCATTTGGATACAGAACTGGCTCGAAGGTAGAAGACAGAGGGTTGTGGAGGAGGATTGCTTTTCAGATTGGAGGCCTGTGACAAGTGGTGTGCCACAAGGATCGGTGCTGGGTCCACTGCTTTTCATCATTTATATAAATGATTTGGATGTGAACGTAGGAGGTATAGTTAGTAAGTTTGCAGATGACATCAAAATTGGAGGGGTAGGTGACAGTTACCTCAGATTACAACGGGATCTTGATCAGATGGGCCAATGGGCTGAGGAGTGGCAGATGGAGTTTAATTTAGATAAATGTGAGGTGCTGCATTTTGGGAAAGCATCTGAGAGCAGGACTTATACACTTAATGGTAAGGTCCTGGGGAGTATTGCTGAACAAAGAGACCTTGGAGTGCAGGTTCATAGTTTCTTGAAAGTGGAGTCACAGGTAGATAGGATAGTGAAGAAGGTGTATGCTTTCCTTTATTGGTCAGAGTATTGAGTGTAGAAGTTGCGGCTGTACAGGACATTGGTTAGGCCACTTTTGGAATATTGCATGCAATTCTGATCTCCCTCCTATCGGAAGGATGTTGTGAAACTTGAAAGGGTTCAGAAAGAATTTACAAGGATATTGTCTGGGTTTGAGGATTTGAGCTATAGGGAGAGGTTGAATAGGCTAGGGTTGTTTTCCCTGGAGCGTCGGAGGCTGAGGGATAATCTTATAGAGATTTATAAAATCATGAGGGGCTTGGATGGGATAAATAGACAAGGTCTTTTCCCTGGGGTGGGGGAGTCCAGACTAAAGGTCATTGGTTTAGGGGTGAGAGGGGAAAGATGTAAAATAGACCCAAGGGGCAACCTTTTCACACATAGGGTGGTACGTGTATGGAATGAGCTGCCAGAGGAAGTGGTGGAGGCTGGTGCAAATACAACATTTTAAAAGGCATCTGTGTGGATATATGAATAAGAAGGGTTTGGAGGGATATGAGCCAAGTGCTCACAAATGGAACTAGATTTGGTTAGGATATCTGGTTAGCATGGACCAGTTGAACTGAACGGTTTGTTTCTGTGCTGTACATCCTTGTGACTCTATGATCACCAGATTGGAAGCAACATTGAACTGACTTTATAATCTGAAGAGTAATCAGTACACTGAAAAGGAATAGAAAAAAACCCCCATAGTGTCCCAGAAATGTACTTCATTGATGAAACAATGCTTAAGATACAGCATTGTCTCATAATTAAATGCTAAATGCAGAATTGAGAACACAATTGCCAAGTTTCAGTGAAAGAGAATGCCATGCAGAGAAGGACCTTAATGTGGTACAGCTTTAGAACAGATAACCGAGACTTTTATGGGGGAATTTAGTGATCTCTTGACCTGGGATTCTCAGAACGTGTTTATGTCAATGGACATGCTGTTGAATTTATGATTGATGGCATTGCTGAGGCCACTATCCTTTCAGACCAGTTACCATGTCTGAAGAAACGGAAGGTACAATCTTCAGAAAGGAGACTATTTGGGAGAAATGGCATAACTGTCAAGACAATAGGAGTGATAAACGTTACACTAAACTAAAAGGAATGAAATATTATTGAAAATATTTATCAAGTTCACAGCCAACAATCTTCATTTTTGAACCTGCACAGATACCACAACCCCTAACCTTTATTGGGAATGTAGGAGTTTGACTAGCTCCCATCTACAAGTGGTTTAGTAACCAACCAGTGAAGGGGTATCCTGGAAAAGATCTCACTGGTCTTCCTAGATTAACAGCTAAACATAAAAAGAACAATTCTGTTAAGAATAAAATGAATATATGAACATGAAAGAATACTATCATTCACAAATATTGTTTTGGAGGATGGTCAGATTGTAAATTTACCAAATTGTCCAAGAACATGTATCTTCAACACTGACAGCACAGTTCAGTCATGGATGGCCTACTAGCATTTGATGAAGAATATGTTAATCCAGTTTCTTTTCAGGAAGTTATATTGCAAAGAGTAGACAAGAGACTGGTCATTAGCTGGTGTACAACTAATGTTCAGGCTGTAGCGAATTGGCCAGAGATCTCAAAAGAAGTTGATAAAATCATTGCAGGATTCTCAGAGTTGGAAAATATTCCTGTCATTAACAAAGCTACACCAGAAGCTAAGCCTGAGAACAAGAATCAATGGTAAAACTGATACAGGTGTATAATCGATATCAACATTTGAGAATTTATTATAATGGGCCAACATTAACACCCACAAAGAACAACATCTTCCATGAAGGATATAAGAGGAAAAAAGTCCCATCAGGAATAGGGTCAGCAATCCTCAAGCAAGAGATCTAGCATTTCCCCAAAGAGAGATGGTGGCATAATGTTGATGTTACTGGGTAAATGTTTTAGGTACATAGGTTCAAATCCTGCCACTTTACTTGTGGAATTTAAATTAAATTTTTAAAGAGCCCTTCCCTTGGTTTATCAATGTCTTGATCAAAGACATTGCCTGATCTTGTGAGTCCAGACCCACAGCAGTCAGGGATGGGCAACAAATATTGGTGCTGCCAATTTTGTCCACATTCCACGAAAGAATAAAGAAAAAACAAACCAGACAAAAATACATTCTGAGAAAAGTGTGAAATGCGCAGACCAAGTGTCAGAGACATGGAGGGAGATGGGGTAGTGGTAAACGTAATGTACATGATCGTATGGGTAAAATGCTCCAGGGAAGATATTGTATAACCAAATTGTTTTGAAGGGATTAATGTTCATTTAACTTTGGCTGTACTTATTCAATTGATGTCACAGAAAGTCCTGTGGGTGGAGAAAAGTTGTTCTAGGAATTAGCTTTCAGAGGGAACAGATGTATTTTTTCCTTGTCCCTAAGATCCTTGTAATTATGCCTAACCTATCATACTATTGCTAATGCTATCACTGTCGTGTTATCTAAGAATAATTTAGAACTCTCTGGTGGTATATCTTCTATCACTAATCATTAGGTAGACCCAAGGCAAAGCCATATCAAATTCTACGTCACTTTTACAAATGCAGTATGTGTGTTACTAGAGGTACAATTGTTAGATTGTCATGCTGTGTACTAATAAAATTATCTGCTGTGGCTCCTACTGATGACTCAAGACAAGTGATTTAATGAAAATTTCAGATGTTTTATGTTCTGAAAGGGAGAGAAGTCAAATGCTGTTCCAATCACAAACATAATTTGTGAATGGTAAACTTCTTTGAGAGCAACATCATTTTGTTATGTGCTTGTAGACAACACATGTTTATCAATTGTAAAGATTTTTGGAACTTATGAAACTTTATTTGGGAGCTGCTGTAGAATGGTAGACCCACATGTACTCACTTATCAAGATATTAGTGATATATAGTAATTGTGCAGTAGCAAGACCATCAATATTGTTCAAGCATTTGATGTAATCATTGCTTGATGGGATCTGATGGTTGTCCATTCTGTGGTGATTCAGATGATGCGCAGTGTTGCTCCCTGTATCATATTAGAGGAATTTTATGCTCTGTAGAGAGTAAGGGCTTAAAACCATATTTTTCAGTTGTTTTTTGACCAAATTAGGACTTTCCTACAAGCAAGGGAGGTAAAAGGGATGTCTTCCGAGTTTAGTTAGCTCCGAGAGAATATACTTGATGGTAAGATATTAGAACTGATATCCCCAGTAGTGATTTAGACAAGCCAATATATTTAGTGTACTTTAAAATTATGTTCACAATTAACCAGCCAAGCTGGCTCATTGTTGGGCCTTCAATGAAACAAATTGGGACATTTTTGCTATGCTCAAGACACTATATAAATGCAATGATTTGGAGACACTGGTGTTGGACTGGGGTGTACAAACTTAAAAACCACCTGATGAAGGAGCAGTGTTCCGAAAGCCAGTGCTTCCAAATAAACCTGTTGGACTATAACCTGGTGTTGTGTGATTTTTAACTATATAAAGGGATTAACTTATCATTAAGGATAGGGCTTTATGTTTTCCCACTTAGATTTGGATAGCTTTGAAAACCAATGACCTCTCTGGGGAAGTGGTCATGATGTGATCAGCAGCGGAAAGCTTTACAGTGCTGACTGTTGGTGAGTTGTTCTGGATCAGTGGTGCTGGAAGAGCACATCAATTCAGGCAGCATCCGACGAGCAGCAAAATCGATGTTTCGGGCAAAAGCCCTTCATCAGGAATAAAGGCAGAGAGCCTGAAGCGTGGAGAGATAAGCTAGAGGAGGGTGGGAGTGGGGAGAAAGTAGCATAGAGTACAATGGGTGAGTGGGGGAGGAGATGAAGGTGATAGGTCGGGGAGGAGAGGGTGGAGTGGATAGGTGGAAAAGGAGCTAGGCAGGTCGGACAAGTCCGGACAAGTCAAGGGGACAGTGCGGAACTGGAAGTTTGAAACTAGGATGAGGTGGGGGGAGAGGAAATGAGGAAGCTGTTGAAGTCCACATTGATGCCCTGGGGTTGAAGTGTTCCGAGGCGGAAGATGAGGCGTTCTTCCTCCAGGCGTCTGGTGGTGAGGGAGCGGCGGTGAAGGAGGCCCAGGACCTCCATGTCCTCGGCAGAGCGGGAGGGGGAGTTGAAATGTTGGGCCACGGGGCAGTTTGGTTGATTGGTGCAGGTGTCTCGGAGATGTTCCCTAAAGCGCTCTGCTAGGAGGCGCCCAGTCTCCCCAATGTAGAGGAGACCGCATCGGGAGCAACGGATACAATAAATGATATTAGTGGTTGTGCAGGTAAAACTTTGATGGATGTGGAAGGCTCCTTTAGGGCCTTGGATAGAGGTGAGGGAGGAGGTGTGGGCATAGGTTTAACAGTTCCTGCGGTGGCAGGGGAAAGTGCCAGGATGGGAGGGTGGATTGTAGGGGGGCATGGACCTGACCAGGTAATCACGGAGGGAACGGTCTTTGCGGAAGGCGGAAAGGGGTGGGGAGGGAAATATATCCCTGGTGGAGGGGGCTTTTTGGAGGTGGCAGAAATGTCGGCGGATGATTTGGCTTATGCGGAGGTTTGTAGGGTGGAAGGTGAGCACCAGGGGCGTTCTGTCCTTGTTACGGTTGGAGGGGTGGGGTCTGAGGGCGGAGGTGGAGGATGTGGACGAGATGCATTGGAGGGCATCTTTAACCATCTGGGAAGGGAAATTGTGGTCTCTAAAGAAGGAGGCCATCTGGTGTGTTCTGTGGTGGAACTGGTCCTCCTGGGAGCAGATACGGCGGAGGCGGAGGAATTGGGAATACGGGATGGCATTTTTGCAAGAGATAGGGTGGGAAGAGGTGTAATCCAGGTAGCTGTGGGAGTCGGTGGGTTTGTAAAAACTGTCAGTGTCAAGTCGGTCGTCACTAATGGAGATGGAGAGGTCCAGGAAGGGGAGGGAGGTGTCAGAGATGGTCCAGGTTAACTTAAGGTCAGGGCGGAATGTGTTGGTGAAGTTGATGAATTGCTCAACCTCCTCGCGGGAGCACGAGGTGGCGCCAATGCAGTCATCAATGTAGCGGAGGAAGAGGTGGGGAGTGGTGCCGGTGTAATTACGGAAGATCAACTGTTCTACGTAGCCAACAAAGAGACAGGCATAGCTGGGGCCCATATGTGTGCCCATGGCTACCCCTTTGGTCTGGAGGAAGTGGGAGGATTCAAAGGAGAAATTGTTAAGGGTGAGGACCAGTTCGGCCAAACGAATGAGAGTGTCGGTGGAAGGGTACTGTTGGGGACGTCTGGAGAGGAAAAAATGGAGGGCTTGGAGGCCCTGGTCATGGCGGATGGAGGTGTAGAGGGATTGGATATCCATGGTGAAGATGAGGCGTTGGGGGCCGGGGAAACGGACGTCTTGGAGGAGGTGGAGGGCGTGGGTGGTGTCTTGAACATATGTGGGGAGTTCCTGGATTAGGGGGGATAGGACAGTGTCGAGGTAGGTAGAGATGAGTTCAGTGGGGCAGGAGCATGCTGAGACAATGGGTCAGCCAGGGTGGTCAGGCTTGTGGATCTTGGGAAGTAGGTAGAACTGGGCAGTGCGAGGTTCCTGGACTATGAGGTTGGAAGCTGTGGGTGGGAGATCTCCTGAGGTGATGAGGTTCTGTATGGTCTGGGAGATGATGGTTTGGTGATGGGGGGTGGGGTCATGGTCGAGGGGGCAGTAGGAAGAGGAGTCCTTGAGTTGGCGTTTGGCTTCAGCGGTGTAGAGGTCAGTGCGCCAGACTACCACCGCGCCCCCTTTATCCGCTGGCTTAATGGTGAGGTTGGGATTAGAGCAGAGGGATTGGAGGGCTGCATGTTGTGAGGGTGAGAGGTTGGAGTGGGGGAGGGAGGTAGACAGGTTGAGGCAGTTAATGTCCCGGCGGCAGTTGGAAATGAAGAGGTCGAGGGCAGGTAATAGGCCAGCGCGGGGTGTCCAGGTGGATGCAGTGTGTTGGAGGTGGGCGAAGGGATCCTCGGAAGGTGGGCGGGAGTCCTGATTGTGAAAGTAAGCTCGGAGGCGGAGGCGACGGAAGAAGTGTTCGATGTCACGGCGTGTATTAAATTTATTGATGCGTGGACGGAGGGGGATGAAGGTGAGTCCTTTGCTGAGGACTGATCATTTGTCCTCAGTGAGTGGGAGGTCTGGAGGGATGGTGAAAACTTGGCAGGGCTGGGAGCTGGGGTCTGGTGTGGGTGTGGAGCTGGGAGTGGGGTCGGAGCCAGTACCTGGAGTGGGTGTGATGGTGGGGGGAATGGGGGTGGAGGCATGAGCAGGGGTAGTGTTCCCCTTGGGGTTCTGGGGGGTGGGGATAGTGACAGTGGGGTCTGTGGGGGGGCGTGTCAGCAGAATGCAGGTGAGTGGCGCTGGTGGGGTCGGAAGTGGTGGCAGACACGGCAGTAGGGGTGGCGGAAGTCACTGAGCGTGTGGCATTGGCGATGATGTGAGGGCTGGAAGTGGCTGTGGGAGTGGCCATGATGGGGGCAGAAGTGACATCATCAATCAGCGTGGGGGTGGTAGCTGCATCAGTCGCATGGCTAATGGCGTTTCTGAGGCCAGGGGAATCTTCTGGAATGTTTGAGGAGTGCTGGTTATGGAGGTGGGTGGATAAAAGTTTGTTGTACTTACAGTTTTTGATGTTTGAGATGGAATTGAAATACTGTTTGTTGAGAGTATGAATTCTCCTGAGGGTGTAGTACAGAGTGTGTCCTTTGCAATTCTGAGAGAGTGTGGCCCTCAGCTGAGGCACGGCAGACTGTAGAGAGGTTAGGTTCCGTGATTACCTGGTCAGGTCCACGCCCCCCTACGACCCACCCTCCCATCCTGGCACTTTCCCCTGCCACCGCAGGAACTGTAAAACTTGTGCCCACACCTCCTCCCTCACCTCTATCCAAGGCCCTAAAGGAGCCTTCCACATCCATCAAAGTTTTACCTGCACATCCACTAATATCATTTATTGTATCCGTTGCTCCCGATGGGGTCTCCTCTACATTGGGGAGACTGGGCGCCTCCTAGCAGAGCGCTTTAGGGAACATCTCCGAGACACCTGCACCAATCAACCAAACTGCCCCGTGGCCCAACATTTCAACTCCCCCTCCCACTCTGCCGAGGACATGGAGGTCCTGGGCCTCCTTCACCACCGCTCCCTCATCACCAGACGCCTGGAGGAAGAACGCCTCATCTTCCGCCTCGGAACACTTCAACCCCAGGGCATCAATGTGGACTTCAACAGCTTCCTCATTTCCTCTTCCCCCACCTCATCCTAGTTTCAAACTTCCAGTTCCGCACTGTCCTCTTGACTTGTCCGGACTTGTCCGACCTGCCTTGCTCCTTTTCCACCTATCCACTCCACCCTCTCCTCCCTGACCTATCACCTTCATCTCCTCCCCCACTCACCTATTGTACTCTATGCTACTTTCTCCCCACCCCCACCCTCCTCTAGCTTATCTCTCCACGCTTCAGGCTCTCTGCCTTTATTCCTGATGAAGGGATTTTGCTGCTCGTCGGATGCTGCCTGAATTGCTGTGCTCTTCCAGCACCACTGATCCAGAATCTGGTTTCCAGCATCTGCAGTCATTGTTTTTACCTTGTTGGTGAGTTGTGTCATGTCAGTATCAGTAGTTCAGTAGTACCACTTGTGTACACATGGGGTCTCTAAGTCTTTGCTCTTGCCAACCTATGTTCAATTATCTGACTGTAGGTTGCTTAAGTATTGCCCTTATGAAAAGGGCATGCACTTTGCACTTTATTAAGACGGTATGCATCTGGGAAATGGAAATGCTACTTAGAAGAATTCTTTACTCATTTAATTTGGAGATTTTCAAGCATGGTGATTGGTGTTTGTGTGCTGACTCTTAAAATTGACTCAATAAATAAATTGATTATATGTGGTTTAAAATATAACACATCTCACACAGCCCTGAGTTGCTGTCACATTTTATTTAATTCCTTGCTGAATTCTTTCCATTTCTCTAAATGCATTGACTTATGCTGGGGCCTGGTCTATCTTCCATAGAAACTCTCTACTACGTTATGCATGTGCTTGTGAATATCAGTCCCCTATTCAAATAACGGGCAGCCTAGAATTATCCTGATCTCGGTTCCTAGTGGCAGCTTAGACGAATGCTTTTCAGGACTTCACCAGATAGCAATCTGGAGAAGATACTCTTTTTTTTATTTTTTACTACCTTGATTCAGGTTTACTGAGACCAATTGTGGCTACATCTCCTGTCCTAACTGAGATTGGCACAGAAAAGGAAACAAAACAGATGCTCTAATTTTGTGTGGTCTGTCAGGCAGTGTCCGTTCAGGGGAATCTGATATCATTCATTTGTGAGGAGAATACACAGTGTACAACATACATTCTTAAGTTACCTGCAGCCAAGTCAAGCAGTATCATACTAGCCAAGCAAATATCTCTTTGAACCAATTCAGAGTGAGATAGTAAATTGAATAGGATTATATTTTGGATGGAGATTACTAAATGAATATTATTTTTACCTTGAATCATTGTCACAATTTGTGTTTAGATTTGCCGAGTGGAATTTCTGGATAATGCCCGTAAAATTGGATGGATTATTAAGCATGTCTCCAATTAATATATTGAACATAATTCTCAGACTATGCTCTCTAGTTCTAGAATCCCCAGCCAGTGGAAATAGTTTATCTTTATCTACCCTATCTTTTCATGTTAATATCTTGAAGATCTTTGGTCAGATCACCCTTTAACCTTCTAACTTCTAAAGAAAATGGCCTAATCTGTATAGGCACTTCTCACAAATTAACCTTTAAAATCTAGGTATTCATTATTCTTTAATTGTTGAATTATTGTCGCTGCAAATGTGTCCAAAATAAAAAAAATTAAATCAAATTTATCTCTTTGGTGTATCCTTCCTAGTTTCATGATGCTATTTTTATTATTTTATCTTCATTTTATCTTAATTATGATGAAATATATGGGCTTGAAAAATTCAAAATACCCAACCCTTCAAATTATCGTTGGTGATATTAGCATATGACTAATCGCAACAGTCTAATATGAGATTTCACTGTCTCCAGTTCTAGTGGAGGTGCTGTCTATTTATAAGAATTGGGACATTCCTGTGTTAAAACAGGTTGTTATGCAAACATATAAAATTTGGTTATCTAATATTTTGAGCAGTAATTTCTAAACATTATGGAGTGTTTTCTTACTTTCATTGGCTGAAAATAATTGTAATGGTCGTAACATGGGGTATAATGGACCCTAATATTAAGTGTAATAGACTCTTACATGAGGTATAAAGGAATCTAAAACTGTGTGTAATGGACTCTAACATTAGGTGTAATGAGCCCTGTGTGTAAAGGGCTCTAACACTGTAAAGGGCAGTAACAAAGTGTGATGGGCTCTGGTATTAGGTATAACATGGTGTAACGCAAACTGTAAAGAGCTCTAATATCCATTTGCATACCTTTCTAGTCAATCCTATTCTAAATTGCAGAGGTTTTCAGTGACAGCAAAAAGGAGATTCTGGATCATTTATTAAATTTGGATGAGCAAGACAAAGGTTGTCAACCTTGAGTGAGTGTGAAACTCCTGGATACAATGGTTTAATGATTGAGCTTTAGTGGGCTCTGTGGGTCTGGTTCAATACAGACTTGCTAGACATATATGAGAGTATGTTTCAGGCTGGCAGCATGTCAGAGTTCATGAGGGAATGGATTATCATGCCCATCTATAAGTGAAGAGGAATGAATTGAAATTGGCACTCATTTCACCAGCAAACATAGATTACAGAATTCTATTCAATTAAGTCAAGTCTGTTCTGAAAGTTAGGAAACCAACTGATCAGACCTGTTTTACACCAGGCAGGAAGCTCTCTACTATCCTTACACTATTCAGTGGAGACTATTGCGTATGTTCGGTATTGGTGGTGGACACACACTTTCGACTCTGACCTCCAGCAACTGCAGTCCTTACTTCCTCAACATAGTTCAACAGTTTGGAGCAAGAGAAGACTTTTCGTCAAGTATCATAAATAGGCTTCGGGGAGAGAAATTTAATCAGAGAGCTTTCTAACCAGATTTGAACTTAGGCAAGGCTGCTCTCTCTCCTCTGTCTTGATGGTGTGTTCTTTTTGTTCTTCAACAAGAATGTGGACATAAGAGAGGTGAGTATCCCAAGTGACAGAGACATTCAGATCAAGGCTTTCCTGTCCACCAACAAGATCACCATGTTCTATTTGGATCAACTTTCAATCTGAAAGTTTGAAATTAAAACCTGGGTGTAATTAAAACCGAGCATTGGGATTTAATGCTAGATGTAGTTGGGACCTAGTACTTAGTGTAATGGGATCTGACAAAATGTGTAATTGGGATCTAATGTTTGTTATAATTGGAATCTAGCATTGGCGGTACGAGAGATCCAGTGCTGGGTGTAATTGGAATCTAATATTGGATGGAATTGGTATCTAGATTTTGGTGTAATTGGGAACTGATGCAGACTGAATTTGGACTACATGTAATTGGGACATCACTTGATATAACTGGGATCTAATACTGATTTCAATGGGATTTATTGCTGGATGTGCAACATAATGCTGGATTTAAAATGTATCCAGCACTAGCTGTAATTGGGATTTAATTCTGGGTGTAACTCAGGCCTAATGTTAGGTATAATTGAGATGTAATATTTTGTGTAATTGTGATCTAACCTTGTGTGTAATTGGGATCTAACGTTGACTGTAATTTGGATTGAACACTGGACCAAATTGTGATCCAGCATTGGATGTAATCAGGATCTTCCACTGGCTGGAATTAGTGGGTGTATTAACCTTTTTCTACAATTTGTACTTCTACAGATTGGATTGTTTTAACTCTACAAGGTGGGATTTCGATCCTGGAATATTGGGTTTGTTTACTTGTTTAATTTTGTCTAACCTGAGATACTGATCAGGAACAGTAGATGTTAGGGTTTGATATTTTAGGATACACTTTTACATGGGATGGATTGCTTTAGTCAGGTTATTATGCTCTGGGAGACAGATTTGTCTTCCGTTAAGATCATTTTTCAATAGTACCATATGTATTAGTGTTTAGATGCTGAATATACCTTCATGTCCAGGGGTTCCCTAGACGTTAAGCTCCCTAGTCATACGGAATTGAGACAATTGGTGAACTGCAGGCCTTTGGAATTGTCCCAGGTTATTACAGCTGTCGCTGTATCCAGGATAATGGAGCAGGATCTGAGTGATTGGATTATCCAGAGAGAGGAAATCCCAGCTCCATCAGTAATAGGATTATCCTCAATCACTAGACCTTGTTGGTTAGGGGGATAATCCCGATTAGGAAACTCAGTTTGGCTCCTTGAGTCTGTTCTGGTAGTTTGAGCTGGAGCCTCTCAGTAACGCAGTTGTCCTGAAAGGTTAAGCTCTGATGTGTGTGTGTGTGTGTGAAATCAGGCGTTCACCCAGCAATGTTTACCTCTGCTGTGTGTATCGGAGGATTTTTTTTCAGCCTGGGATGCTCCTGCTGCCTTTGACGTCATGTGGCAGAGGAGGTTCAGGGCTCGGTTAGACTGGAGATGGCGGCTCGCTTCTGATCAGCCTAAAGGTGCACCCCTGGAGAGCAGCAGAAGCGGCGAGCCGAGAGGTGCAATGCTGCTAGCGCAGCGGCGGTGAACTAGCGGCTCCTCCTCATTCCCATTCTCAGCGTGTTAGCAGGCTCACTCTCTGCAGGTACATACACACACACACACACACAGAGCCGGACCTGGGAACACACAGCCACGGCCATGGCTGCTGAAGGCGAGCTGCTGCAGATGCAGAACATGGAGCATTACAAAGCTGAGATCGACAGGCTGGCCAAGGAGCTAACGGAGACGACCCACGAGAAAATCCAGGCTGCAGAGTATGGGCTGGTGGTTCTGGAGGAGAAACAGTCGCTGAAGCAGCAATACGACGAGCTGGAGAGCGCCTACGAGACGGTCAAACATGAGCTGGAACAACTGAAGGAGGTGGGTGGGGAGGGAGACAGGGAGGGAGCTTGAAGAAACGCCGAGGATGGGTGTCTGGTGCTGGGCTTCTCTCAGGCAGCTCACCTTGTGGGGCTGACTCACTGGCGGCAATGGCCAGAGAGAGAGAGAGAGAGAGGGAGAGAGAGATACAAGATCAGGAGTTTACTGAGCCCAGCCCTCACCAGTTGGATACAGAGCGGCAGTTTAACAGCAGGTTACATTTACAACCAGCGCGTTATAATGTGGAGACAGGTTTTACTGTGTAAAAAAAAAACCCTCTGTATTTCACCGAGGGAACGATTGAGTGGGTCAGTGCAAGTGGTTTTCAGATTGGGAAGCTCTCAGGATCAGTTATTCTGTATCAGCTGGTGCTGTAATACCGTGACAAGAGACATGTAGCAGCAAAAAGGCTCAGTCAGAATTGTTAGTGATATAATTTTTAAAAAACCTATTATGATTGCTTTCGGATTGTGAACATGATTCAAAACCACAAAATAAGGCCTTTCTTTCTGCCCTCCCCCGGAATCGATCCGTTAGTGTTTACACCGTTGCGGCTCTAGAGAAGTGTGGGGGCTGAGTGCACAACGGGGGACAGCTTCAATCCTTCACTCCGGCCAGGAATTGGGAAACCGTGGCGTGGAGCCATTTTCATTGACGTTAAGTCTTTTTCCGAAGGTGTGTGTGTTTATGAAAATAATCTCTATGGGTGTTGATGCGAGCAGCATCCCGCTCAAAGTGCCATCGATCACAGCCTCCTTGCAGTTTTGGGTGGGAGGGACAGAGTTAATGCTGTGCCAGACAGCACAGAAAGCGGAACGCTCCAGTAAGAAGAGCAGATGCGATTTTCACAGCTAACCCCTCCCTCAAACTGCTCACAGGGGAAAGGACCAGCAAGAACAGTGCGATTTCTATGTGAAATCTGCCACTCTGAACTCTTCAATCTTGCTCAGATGCTGCCTTAATCCCGGCAGCGCCACCTTCACCAGCGAATCCGGGATATTGATATGTGGCTGGGTTTCTGCACTAAACAGCTGGTAATTCGGAAGGCTGTAATTTTAATGAAAAGATTCAAATGTCAAAGGTGAAGTGAGAGTGGGTTCCAGCTATGCTGAAATTGACTACTCCCGATGCCGCCTTACTGTTCATTATAAATCCGTATCACCACACTATTGCCATCAAACCTGCATCAGCAGCTTCAGGGAATCTCGCTACTGATATTCATATTGGGAATTAATCTGTAGTTGGTTACCAAGATAATTCTACATTTAGTTTATCCCTTCACCAACTATTGCAAATGTTGTAATTCACATCTCCAGCGCGATTTTATGCGCTGATACTTGCAAGTGGGCCAATAAAAGCCTGCAATAATTAATATATTAATTATGCAATTGGTGTTGATACTTGCAGGCAGCAGACTGGCTAACAACTGTAATGGAGCATAGGCTCCTAGTTGCACATTCAGAATATCTTCTACAATGCTCTCTAATGAAGTAAACAGATCATCATTTATCAGTATTACAGAAGGGGACAGTGTTTTTGATGAATGGCAGAAGGAGCTTCTTATTCCTGAAACAACTTTACCTGTCCTCTCTGCTCTGTCAGTGGTACAGCATCTTAATTGGGAGATTTCTTAACCTGCACTTGGTCCATTGCTGGATTAATGAAACTGGAATGTTCCATTTGGGATGAAGAAGCACAAACTAAATCTAGGAGTGGCGTAATCCTGCCAACTACTGTATAGACAGCTCCTGCTGTCAGCCACTGTTGGAGGGGTGTTAATGGTAGCACATAGATAAGCCTTCCAAAAAGAAAAATGAGGGAAAGGCAAAGACTTCAGGGTCATGGGTTTAAAAACCTCAAGGGAATTGCAAATTGGAGAAATAATGCAAAACTGATTTTGCTTATTTACATCCTGGCACTGATATCTTAGTGTGATTAAAACAAGTGGTGGTTATAAAAGACTGCACAAACCGTGGGGGGACAGAGACACACACATCATCTGTTATGGAACTGAAGCATGCAGGTCAGGAAGATTTAAGCTTAATCTCCTACATATGTAGTTAATCGATCCTAGTCATTCTGAAAATTGGCCTTGGTCCCTCTGAGGCTGAAAAGTACCTTGTGACCTCTTGTACCTCTGTAGATATGATGTTGGATGAGAATGGGATCTGACCTGGTTCTAATGCTCTGTGGTTGCTCACTGTTTCAGCTGACACACATTGCTACATAGACAAGCCTCTGTATTTGTCTGTAGGGTGAATTAGTATCAATGGAATGAATAGAGAAAGCTGGGGCAAAGGATTGTAATTCAATCAAGAGGTTTTGCTAATGCGAGGTGATGTGAATACAGCAGTAGAACCAAGCATTGAACTAAACTGATTTTTTATTTGTAATGTGTGGATAGTTTTCAAATTGTTTAAAATACTTGTTTTTCATTTCTACAGTGTTAGCAATCTGACACATTTGAAAGGAAGTAAAATTAGAGATCGAGCTGACATAAACGCTGATAGTAAAGGGCAGTGTGAATCATCCTAAAGCAAAATCAGCCATTTTGTTTTCACATTTAGAAAAAACACTGTTGAAAGAATGTTCACATTATAGGACTTACTCTTTCATTTTTGGCAACAATGCAAAATATTTTAAACCAGCAATGTCCTTTAGATTTTAACAGATATCCTTTTAGTTTAGTTCCATAAACCAGGGCTATCGTGTATTTGAGTCCCTAGTCTATGGTCAGTTAGTTAGTCTCAGCCAATATGTATTAGCTCAGTTTCCTGAATGATTAGTTTGCACAGCCGTGATATCAATAGTATGGGTTTAGTTCACATACTGACTGAAGTGACCATGAAGATCCTGAATTCTCAATCTTGCCTGAAATGTGTGACCCTTGGGTTATATTCTCCACCAGTTGTCTCTCTTTAACAAGAGAGTGGAACAATGGTGACTTTAACTTTAATATGTATACTGTCTATGTAGCCGGTCTCTGTGGCTCGGGGATGAGGGGAAAAATTGACCAGACCTCCTGCTGGTTGCCTTTCAGTGACCCTTGCGGGAAATGTACATAGTTAGCATTGGGAGACCACAGGATCCAGATCAACTTTGTTTCCTTTGTCCAGAAAGGATAGAAAAATAGGTCAGAAATGATGGTATGAAATATGTGCAAGATCATCCCAACCTTATACTGATGTTTGAAGGTGACATTGGGCATTTGGTTGGAAGCATGTTCCTGGGATTTCTCCTCAAGAGCAGAAGCCTACTCAGTGGGAAATGTTTCCCAGCCAACATCGCCATCTTTAAAGGCTGAAGGAAAACAAGGTCAGGTTTACCGATCAGCCAGGATCGCCATTGTGCAATTGCAAAGACTTCAGTATTGGGGCAGCATCCATTGAGAGGTGGAATATTCCTTTCCACCAACTTGGCAGGAATTGTGTACATTATGGATGATGCAATAAATGTGAAAGGAACAGGTGGAACTAGACTGTAATGTTTCACTGTTTAGGTTGAACTTCTTTGCAATAGAAAGGGTAAGGTGATGAAACTGAACTACAGTCCTCCAGTTATGAATCCAAACCTAAGTGATAATACATTGGAGAACCAGACCATGACCTTGACCTTGCCAGCAGAGAGAATTGTCATAAACATCAGTTGCACATCTCCTGCTTACTTGAGTTCAGAGTGGCATTGATAACTGTCAGGTTATCGAAAACATTAACAATGTATAATAGATTTAAAGTGGGAAGATTGGGAAAATATATTTTCATTGAAAATGTCTCTCAAAACAAACAAAACATGGTTTTCAAATATCTTGTCTTGTCATTGCATCATTACAAAAGAAATAAAATTTAGATCTAAAGATGCAGTGATGATCTTAACATTCAGACATTAATATCATAAGCCTTTCAATCAAAGTCTCTGAAGACACTGTGGGTCATTTCAGCACTGTTGTGCCCAGGGTACAACATCAGGCTCAGTAACTGCCAATAAATTGGTCAGTATTCTAATCGTAAAGGCTGCTGACTAACTGGATAGATACAATTGATGTGTCATTTATTGCCGAAAGGTCAAAGAAGCGTAATTATGTAAATAATTATCCAATGTTAAGCGTGCTGAGGCTTTTTAAAAAAAAAAGTAATCCATATGTTTGCTTGTCAGCTCTTTGTCTTCTCAAACTGTATATCAGAATAATTGTTCTTCCTGTTATTTGTGACACACAATTATACAATTAAGGGGTAGAAGGTTGGTCCCACAACAATTTTGTGAAAAAGTTATTTGGCAAAATTATTTGGGGTCAGGGTGATAGGGAAATTCATTGTTGGATTATAAACTTTTCTATTTTTTCTCCTCTTTTTTGTAAGGGCTGATATGATACAGTTAGTTGTACAAATACAGTACTATGGTGCAGTGGTACAATATCATACATGACAATGGATCTCTCAAATGTCAAATATTTGCCGTTCTCTCTGTTGAAGCCGGGGGAGGCAATAGTGCCAGACAATTTTACAAGGCAAATAGAGGACAGTATTGCAACTTCATATTTGTCCTAATTTTAAAACCTTACTTTCCAGCAAGTGAGTCATTCTGTATGGAGAGAACAGAAAAGTTGATCTTTTAGTTATTGATTGCTAATTGGAGGCTGGCTACATTTTCACAGCTAAGGCAAGGTACATTATATAAAGAAGATTAAAAGAAAATGGATTTGGAAAGAAAGGGCAAATGCCTACCATTTCACCCAGTATTTGACGCTAAAGTAATTTCACTAATTCTGATTCAAATTGCACCCAAAATCTCAAGTCTCCAATATAGCCCTTCTATATTTCTGAATTAACCTGAAATGACCTGTCTTGGCAGTTGTTTTTCCAAGCTATCTTTTCTAGTATAATCACCAGTCTGCAGATGTTGGTCTGCAGGTGACTTGCTGCTTGGTCTTTGGCAATGCTGTCCAAGAGTTAATCATCAGGAGACAACCGCAAGATCTGTGGCTTCAAGCAACAGATTTGAGAAAAAAATCTTATCACATATGCCACAGAACTGCCACAGAAACAGGTCAGTTGGCTCAACCAGTCCATGCCAGTGTTCATTTTCCATTTCAACCTCCTCCTATCTTTTCTCCTTTTACATGTATTGTCAAAACTATCTGTTCCCTTCACTCTCAAATATGTATCAAAAGAACTGTGAATCAGAGAAAGAAATAGAAATTGCTGGAAAAACTCAGCAGGTCTGGCAGCATCTATGAAGAGAAATCAGAGCTAACGTTTCAAGTCAAGTTCTGAGCAAGGGTCAATCGACACAAAACGTTAACTCTGATTACTGTCCACAGGTGCTACCAGACCTGCTGAGCTTTTCCAGCAATTTCTATTTTTATCTCTCTCATATGTGTCTGGCATTACATCATGTGCATTAATACTATGTGCTTCAAGCACTCACAATGCTAATCTTCAATTTTCTTTTGGCTTCTGAATTAAAATGTAGTCATTGAGTGACTGAACAAATAATCTGTGCCTTCTGCAATATGCACATTTAGAAATTATGTCTGGGCTGGATTTTTTTCTAATGCCAAACAAGTTTCAGGCAGTAACCAACTCCAACAAGAGAAAATCCAACCATTTCTCCATGACAGTGAATGGTATTACAATCCCTGAATCCCTGCTATCAACATTCTGGGATTACCATTGACAAGAAACTGAACTGGACGAGGCCATATAAATGCAATCTAAACATGTATATAAATACTGCATTCAGCCAATACAGACACAAGATATCAAATGGCCTGCTTCTATATTGTTAACAGTTCTGTGATTCAGTGGTTACAAGAGCCAGTCAGAGGCTGAGAATTGTCCCACAAGTCGCTCAGTTTCTGATTTTTCTGTCCACCATTTCAAGGCACAAGTCAGGACTGTGATGGAATACTCCCCACTTTCCTGGATGGATGTAGCTTCAACAATGCTCAAGATGCTCACTATCATCCAGTACAAAGCAGCCCACTTGATTGCACCCCATCTAATACCTTCACCATTCACTGCCTCCACTGTCAATGCACAGTGGCAGCAGTGTATGCCATCACCAAGATACACTGCAGTAATGACCAAAGCTCCTTAGGCAGCACTCCTCAAAAAGCGCCTTCCATGAGAAGGCCATCGCCTGCAAGCTCCCCTGTAAGCCACGCACCATCCTGACTTGGAACTGCATCAACATTCACTCATTTTTGCTGGGTCAAAATCCTGGGACTCCCTCCCTGCTAGCATTGTGGGAGGCCTACATCACAATGACTGCAGTGTTTCAAGAACACAGCTCACCATGACTTCCTCCAGGATCATTAGGAGTGGGCAATGAATGCTGGCCCAGCCAGCGACATCCAAATATTGTGAATGCAGGAAAGGAAGTGATGGACATATTGAATAAGGCTCCCTTAAAATGTGCCTCTAGTTGTGATAATAAGGACAATCTGAGCTTTAACATTCCCTTCAGTATTAGATCCATCTTCTTGAAATTGAGGGAATACATTAAATTTAATCAGCACTACTGCATCTTTTTTATTGCATTTATAGTTGATTGCTGAAGCAGTCACCTCTCACATGCCATGGAATATAATCACTGATGAGATTTTATTAATTCAACTTTTGTTTTTATTTCTTGAGGTGTAGAGAGAGGGCTGCAAGGGTTTGTAATCACTATTTTTGTTTCAGACCTGTTCACTTCAGTTTGAGGAATATTCACAAGTGTCCAAGCAGGATCGATAGTATTGAAAGCTTTAATGGAAATAGAACTGTTATCCACTTTATTCAGAGTACTGACAGCAGATGAAGGGATGATATAGAGAAGCTGGGAGCAGTCCCTTTGAACCTGCTCCACTTTTCAATATGGCTGATAATCTAACTCAGTGCCTGTTTCTGTTTTCCCCGATACCTTTTGATCCCTTTATCCCTAAGAACTACATCGAACTCATTCTTGGAAACACTCAATGTTTTGGTCTCAAATGCTTTCTGTGGCAGAGAATTCCACAGGCTCATCACTCTGAGTGAAGAAATTTCTCCTCATCTCCAGTCTAATTGGCCAACCTGTATCCTTAAACTGATTTCTGGTTCTGGACACCCTGGTCATCAGGAACATCCTCCCTGTGGTTACCCTATCTAGTCCTGTTGGAATACTGTATGTAGGTTTCTATGAGATCTCCCCCCACTCACCCCCAGTCTTTAAACTCCAGTGAGTATGGTTCTAACTGATCCACTCATCACTGAAGGTATATCAATCAGTGTGGTGAACCTTTGTTGCACTTCTTTCAAAGCCAAATTTGAGGAGATGAGGAGATCAAAATTGCACACAATACTCCAGGTATTGTCTCACCCAGGCCCTGTACACTTGCACAATCTGATAACATTAGGTTTGATCCTCCCCTAAGTGGAAACAATACACACAATGCCCAATTGTCTAAAGTATCTAAACCACAGCACTTGCATTACTACGCAGTGTGTTACATATAGAGCACAGGAACCTTTTTAGAACTCACTTTTTGTTCCAATTAGTAAGCATCTTGCTGCTAATGCATTTAAAGGAACGCTGTCATCTTGTAAAGTTTCTGTGCATCTGTGTAATGCACAACAAAATTATTTAAGATGCATTAAACCTATCATTAATACACAATATCCAATTATATATGGCTCTTCTATCTATGCTCCCCTCTACCACCACTAAAAAGATTTTGCAAATGAAATTGAAAATGCTGGAAATACTCAGGTCTGGCAGCATCCTTGTAGAGAGAAACAAGTAATATGTTCAGGTTATTTTCAGAATTGAGGAGGGTGGGATGAAGAGCAAAAGTGAAGGCCTATGCGAGAGTTAAAAACAGGAGAGATTAATTAACCAAAGGACAAGTGATGAGGGCCAAAGAGAGCGTTAATGGGACAAGTAAAGGAACAGAAATATGTCTAGAGGAGGTGAATGGCAGAAGGTTGAGTTGCTCCCACCCTGAAGCAAAAGTGAGTTAAAACCAAAACCTTGTCATGAAAACAAAAGCAAATTTGGGGGCAGAGGTTACAGAGTGAAAAAGTTGAGGTTACAAAGTGAAAATGTTGAGCTTAGTGGAAGTTTCTGATTGAATGTTGAAATGGCGTTCCTCCTGAGGTTGGCTGGACCACTGAAACGGCCAGAGATGTAAAGGTTAGAAGGAGCAAGATAGAAATTAAAATGATAGGCAACTGGAAACTTAGCAGGAGAAAGTGAGGACTGATGAAGGACTTATGTCTGAACCATTGACTCTCCAAGATGCTGCCTTATCTGCTGTGCTTTTCCAGCACTGCACTTGTCAGCTAGAAGCTTACTGTTGTGTTTGGAGGTTGAAAAGAAGTGTTCTGCCAAGTGATCCCCTTGTCAGTTTATCTCCAGTGTAGAGCTGGTGAGGAAGGTTGGATCAAACAAACAAATACCATTGAAGCTGGCAGAATGGAACAGGTTCCTTGCAGGAAGTGGGGTGTGAGAAAGATGTCATTAAGGTAGCTGTGGAAATTGGTTGGATTGTAATTTGTTGTATAGTTGGGTCAAAGTGAACAGTGTGTTCAAAACGTTTAATGAGACCTGTCTTAAATTCACACACATTTGTAATAAAATCCACCAAAAGAGACTTATTTATAAATCCAGCCCCACAGATCTGGAGTGCTTAGGATGGATTCAACTCTGTGTCAGATCATGTCCTGCTTCATTTTTTTTCAACATTTGAAACAACTTGCGTGAAAAAAACTGATTGTATTTCTTTGATCTAAGAACTGAGTTACTGAGTTATTCCTCCCCAAGGAAATATGTGCATCAGTTTAGAATGCATGAATTTACTTGATAATTTGCCTCAGCCAATGTTAATTCTGTTAAAACCTATTAGTTTGTTAACTTAGCTCCGCCATTATGCAAAAAGAACAGTTTCCAATAGTTCTGAACGGGTGTAAATTTACAACAAAATAGTTGGCTCAGTGGGACACAAGTCATTATATTTGTTATACATATAAACATAGGAATATTTAAAACAGGAACCAAAGTACACCATTCATCCATTGAGCCTGCTCTGCCATTCAATAAAATCTTGGCTGATCAGCCATGTTACAGAGCATATTGATCAATTATTTTATTATGGATAATAAATCTACATATACTGCACCATTTTGAACTTTATTTGATACAATTTCTTGATTAAGAAATAAAAGTTTCAGTAATAGTTTGGAATAATTTAATACAGTGGCTTAATGGCTTGAACAGACTGCATAACATTAGGGAGTCTTGGAATTTTAATATCTGTTAGTAGCTTTCCATTCACCAAAAATATATGAATCTCTACTTTAAAGTTACTGTTGATTAAGCATTAAGCTCTCTGTGGACGAGAATTTCAAATTGTTCCCACCCACTGCATGAAGCAGTGCTTTCTAATTTCACTCTTAAAAGGTCTAGTTCCAATTTTTAGACTCTGTCAGTGTTGGATTTCACAAAATAATGGAAAGGCAAATGTAAAATACGACTTCCATTTTCCTTAATAATTTGAAAATTTAGCTGCATGACATCAGCTTTTAATTTAACCAATGGAGTCCTGTTTCTGGTGAGTCCAAAGGCCAATATATCATATGTTTCCAGGTGTGGTCTAACCAGGGCCAGAGCTTGACTTTTACTTCCTGCTGTCTCTCTGTCTTCTAGTTGTCTGGATGGAAGGATTAGCAGTCCATCTTTATCACACGTGGATTATAGTATGGGGAGGTAGGTGGACCTCTAAGGCATTTGGACCTCCTGTTTCTAACTTTCCACTTTCTAGAATCTACCCTATTCCATTCTTTATCCTCTCAATAAGATAATCTCATAATCTCTCATTTCTGACATCGAAAACCACTTTCTGCAGTTTTGCTCATATACTTGTATTGCACATAGTAATTGATAGATTTATTCTGCTTGATTGATTTATTTGCACTTCTAGCAATACTGCCAACATTTCTGTCATTGGCAAACCTGGACATGTAGCTCTTTATCTCATCAAAATCATGAAAAAATATGGTAAATACTTAAAGGTTTCACAGATCCCTGTGGATGCCTCTAGTGATGTCCTGCCAATTATTACATCTGCTTATTATCTGTACTCTGTACCTCATGTTGCTTCACTACTCTTCTAGTCAGTTCAGTATTTTCTCTTGACTACTTAAACCTGAGCTTTAGCTTGCTGCCTTTTATGCAGGGCCTTATTGAATACTTCCTGAAGTCCATGATAAGTAACATCCATTAATATGCCCTTTCCACTCTTGATTGAGATGCTGAATAGGTGACTGCTCCCAGGTCGTTCCTGAAGCTATGTAAAGTTTCTCTCTCGTTCCTGGGATGAAGTTATACAGCCTCTCCTAGACATTGTAAGTTTGGCTGTGTAAGGAACAAAACACACAAGTGTACAGTGTAGCTCGTGGATTGTTATCCAATCTATTCTCCATTTCATTTTGTGCACTAATTCAAAATAAAAACTGGGATAATAACAGAACATCCATCCATCAGGAATGTGGAGGGGCAAGGGGGCTGAGAGATAAACAGGGGGGTAAGGGTGGGGCTGGGGGGGAAGGCAGCCGGGAAGGCAATATGTGGATGCAGCTGGGAGGTGTTTGTGATAGGTTGATGGGGAAGGTGGCGAGGATGGTGGGAAGGAAGATGGACAGGTTAAGAGGGCGGTGCTGAGTTGGAGGATTGGATCCCACCTATCTTCTCCCTCAGCCTCACCCCCACTCTCCGATTTATCTCTCAGCTCGCTCCCCCTCCCTCCCCCACCACCCAAACCCCCAGCCACATTCCTGATGAAATGTTGACTATCCTGCTCCTTGGAG
The DNA here is from genome assembly GCF_037043375.1 of Chiloscyllium plagiosum. Classification (NCBI taxonomy): domain Eukaryota; kingdom Metazoa; phylum Chordata; class Chondrichthyes; order Orectolobiformes; family Hemiscylliidae; genus Chiloscyllium; species Chiloscyllium plagiosum. Next base: position 52,452,638 of record NW_028270157.1, on the reverse strand, counting down.
GCTGCCTGACTCAGAACAGATAACAAAACTTACCAAATGCTTCTAATGTAGGAAACCATCACATGCTGGCTTCACAGGAACATTATCAGACCAGAAGTGACACCGACCTGCTGAGACATTGGGTCCAAAAGCTTGGTCAGTGGTGGGTTTCGGGCAGTGGTTTGCAAGAAGGTGGTGAGGTTTGAGGAGGGAATTTCAATGCTTTGGAATGATAAGCTGAAGGCACAGCTGTCGATGGTGGAGTAAAGGAAAACTGAGTTGTGAAGGTGGCCAGACTTGAAGCAGAATAGGGTTCTTTGAGGGATATTGTACTGGAGAAGTTTATGGAGATAGGGAGTGCTGAGGCTGAGAGATTTGAATATATGAAGAAATAATGGTGTGTATACAAACTGCTTTTTTCCTTTCAAAGCATTTGCTTCATTATGTGGAAAAATCCTCTGTATTGTCTCTTCTCATTTTGAATGACTGACTCTTGAAGAGATTCTAATTTAATATAGCTGCTTGAATGTGACTGTTCAATGTAGGTTGGGTGAGCAAAGGCAATCCTGTAATCATTGAACTGAAGTGAAATGATTTTATTTTGGACCTTGGTGGTGCCTGTCCCTCTGGGAAAACCTTATTCGAATATAGGTATTGCATTCCAAATCACTACCCTGTGGCTACAAGAACAGATCAGAGTATGTTCTGCTGGAAATGGCTATCCCTGACATCCCAACTGTGATATTTTTCCAAGATACAAGTCGGAAGTGTGATGGAATACTCTCCACTTTCTTGGATGGGTGCAGCTCCAACAACACTCAAGAAGCTTGAAACTATCCAGGCCAAAGTAATTTACTTGACCAGCACATATTTCCTTAACTCACCACCTTCAACAGCCTCTTCCAAACATAAGAACAGAAGAACGGGTTTGGGCAAGTTGGCCCTTTAAGCCTGCTCTGCCAGTTAATATGATCATGGCTGGTCTCATCTTGGCCTCAACTCCGTTTTCATGCCCACTCTCCACATCCATTTAACCCATTACTAATTAAAAATCTGTATCTCCTTCTTCCATTTATTCAGTGTTCCTGGTGTTCAATGCACACTGAGGTAGTGAATTTTAGAGATTCATGACTCTTTGAATTCCCCTTCATCTGTGTTGGAAATCTGCCACCCTTGGCCTAAAACTGTGACTCCCACGCCCCAGTTCTAGATGGCCTCACAGGGGGAAACATCCACTCTATGGCTACTTTGTCAATTGCCTTTAGCATCTTATTTACCTCAAATCTCCTCTTGTTCTTCTGAACCCGAGTGAATATAGGCCTGAGCCGCTCAATTTCTCCTCATAAGACAAGCCCCATATCTTTGAAATTATTCTGGTTAAACTTCTCTGAACTGCCTCCAATGCAATTGCATCTTCCGTCAAAAGGATCAAAACTACAGTATGTAATATTCGAAATGTATTCTCACTAATGCTTTATACAGTTGCAGCAACACTTCCCTATTGTTATACTCCATTCCTTTAGTGATAAATGCCAAAGTTTGATTTGCCATCCTTTATGACCTGCTGGACCTGCATCCTGGCTTTCTGCGATTCATTCAAACCCACTATCTCAACCTCACCTAATCATTTTCTTTTCTCTTCCTGTCAGTCACCCATTTCTCTTCCAGTCCACTACATTAAAATCTCTCGACAGCACATCTGGTCTTGGGCTTTGCCTTTCTCCTTGATGCTGATAGTTTCACCACTTACATTTGCCTCAGTATATTTCCTCTCTCTCTGCAATAGATGACCATACCATTTCAATCCCCACTCAATGTCCTTCTTCCTTGCTAGCATAACCTTTGCTGATTGTTCTGGCATCTGAATTTGCCCATTTCCATTATTCCACACATTAGTCTCAGCATCCACATCTCGACAGTATCCAGTCACTGGTCCTCTCCGTATTATTCAAATTGCTACACCGTATGTCAGGGGTGATACAGCTCTCTTCCTTTAGTTTCAGTGATTCTTTCCTATCAGTTGCGTTTCTTTCAATGACTTTAACCAGAGTTAATCCCGTCTTTAAGTTCCAATTCCACACTTCTGACACCAGATACTTGAGACAACCGATTTTCTCCAAGTTGTCAACCAGACACCTTTGCTCTGTTCCCCTTGCCCAGGCTGAAACCGATAGTCCATAAATTGGAGAGTGTGGTGCTGGAAAAGCATAGCTGATCAGGCAGCATCCAAGGAGCAGAGAGTCAACATTTCAAGCATAAGTTCTTCATCAGGAATGAAGGGGTGGCCCAAGGGGGCTGAGAAATAAATAGGAGAGGGTGGGGTTGGGGGGAAGGTAGCAAGGAATATGATAGATAGATGAAGGTGGGGGTGAAGGTGATAGGTCGGAGAGGAGGGTGGAGTGGATAGCTGGGAAGGAAGATGGACAGGGAGGACAGTTATTGAGCGTGGGAGGTTGAGCGTGGGAAGTTTTATAAACCTTATAAAGGTTTATAAAATCATGAGGGGCATAGATAAGGTGACTAATAAAAGTCTTTTCCCCAGGGTAGGGGAGTTCAAAACTAGACAACGTAAGTTTAGGATAAGAGGAGAAAGATTTAAAAAGGACATAAGGGGGCAACTTTTCACACTGAAGATGGTGTGTTTATGAACTGCCCAAGTAAATGGTAGGTGCAGATACAGTTACAACATTTCAAAGATATTTGGACAGATACATGAATACAAATGGATTAGAGGGCTATGGACCAAATGCAGGCAAAAGGGACTAGATTAGTTCTGAAACCTGGTTGGCATGGACTAGTTAGTCCGAAGTGTCTGTTTCCGTGCTGTGTGACTCTATGACTCTATCTCAGGGCATCCTGCATACATAGACAGTGATAACCAGCATATACCAGTCTCACCATATCATCATGGCCCTTGATCCACTTACAGTACAGATCTGCACTTCAATGCTGTATTTTGGATGGTACCTGTCATCAGAATGTTGCTGCAAGTACGTTTTTCACGTAGGAATAGACACCGACCTCTTGATTTGGACATAGTTAAACGTGCTCAGCCTTGTCCTTTTGTGTTTTGCCCTCTCAGAGCTAACAGGCTCAGAGCATCTCTGTCTTTCCTTACCTTTCAGGACAGACACAAAGCCAGCTAGTAACCAACTATCCAAGGGATAGGCTTATCAGTTTCATTTTTGCAACTTGTAGCATTATGTGGCAAACACACTGCATGTGCTTCAAACAAGTGGCCATGTCTTAAAGTCTTGAATGATTGACCTTGTTCAATTCTTATGACCTTATAAACTCGAGAGTTCTCTATGTACCTCCACTCATCTTGAAAGGCTTTCTTGATCTTGAGTTTGATAGCTTCTTCTAATCCTTTTATTAAATCACATCCATTTTGCACAACTTTGGTCATCTGGTGCATTAAAGTCACTGCATCAATAAAGCTGAATGTACTGTCAGTATGTGGGCTGCACGCACTGGTGCTTCCTGCGTGAACCCAGGCCATGAGTGTCAATGGACTGAAGAACTAGGGAAGCCAATACAATCAAACATAATCTTCTTTCCACCTAAAATTCTTACCCTTTGCAACAAGACCCATAAAATAGCAATCAGATGTTGGAACCCTAGCTCAAATGTTGCTGTCATCTGCCCAGGGGTGCTGGGACTTGCACTGTGGGTGAAGTTGGCTAAATCACTGGAATGGCTTAATACTTAGTGCATTGGAGTTCTGACTGCATCTTCTGCTGAAGTATTTAACTTGTAAATCAATGGATATGTGTAGAAGATGTCTGTGTTCCAAGAATCTTGCAATTTTGTTTGCATAGATGGTTGTGCTTTCCAACATATCTTGTTCATTGTCCTTCCTTTGTGTGCCCTGCACAAATACATGATGGCAGAAAAGCCTGCCTTAAGTAGTTTGTTCTTGCCTTGAAAGAAAAGATTCTTGACTATAGTCCAACGTTATTGGTGGGAAAACAGTCATAGCTAAATATTTAATTATTTGTTATTATCTATCAAAATTAAAAATGATGCTCATTGTGAGCATTAATGTAACAGATATTGATTGAAAGTAGGAATGCAACACTCCTCTGATTTAGTTTCCCCCACCGATAATCAATGTCTGCTTTTATCAAAAGAAAGAAAGAACATTTAACTGGAACTTGAAGGAAGTTAGTGCCAAACAATTTGGTGCAATATTTTTTGAATAAATGTTGAGGTAAGGTCCTTTGACTTTTCTGAAGGCACAGGGCTGTACCTTTTTTAATTGTACTGCGATGTCTTTTATTTTTCCATTTGATTTTAGTTTTTGTCCTTGTTTTCTTCCATTCCGTCTCTTGAAGTTGCTGCATCATGCTGGGATGATTCGAAGGATCCTATAAACCTTTCTGCCGGACTAAAGCAGTCATTTGACAGTATATGTCTGAAGACTAATCATCATGTGCATTAGAGAGAGGCAAACCTAATTGTGTCCCTATTCAGTGGAATCTGATCTGTTTACATTCCAGAAAGTTCCTGGAGACCAAGCAGGAACTTAAGCTCCTTTTCTCTCCTTACAGATGCTGCCAGACCTGCTGAGATTTTCCAGCATTTTTCTCTTTTGGTTTCAGGAACTTAAGCAACTTTCCTGCTCCTTGCTGTGGTTCTCTGGTCAGTATTAGTAGACTCTGAGTTTAGCTAATCCAATTAGACCACCTGGGCTGTTAAAGTGACATGACTGGTCTGTGCCAAGTCTGTTGACACATCTGCTGATAGCTCCACGAGTTTTTTTTACACTCTTAAATAAAAGTGTGCATAAACATTTCTCTAATTAGTCCTCCCTCTGAACATGAGTCACCATCAGGAAAGCTGAAAGAAGAAATATTGGAGGAGGGAAAGGAGAAACAATTTTTGTTTTAATTTAGTTTGTGGAATGTGGATGTCACTGTCTAGCTTTGAGATGGTAGTGATGAGCTGCAACCTTAAAATGTTGCAGTATAAGGGGCAGGGGAGAGGGGGGGGCGGTGGTGGGGAGGTGAGGTGGTAGGTACTTTTGCAATGTTGTCAGGAAGGTAATTGCAGGATTTTGATCCATTGGATGTTGTCTAAAGTCTGTCAAATCTCAATGTCAGCGGACTCAGTTTGTTTCATTTTCCTCAATCTTTCTTGTAGTTTTATTGTCTAAGATTTAAAGCTATGTTACAAATTAGAATATAGTTTGACATTTAATGCATCTCGCGCGTTAATGGACCAAGTCAAAATCAGTAGCATCTAATAGACTTAGTCATAAAACGATGAGTCATCCTCCTTCCACTTAAGCTTTAATGTTACTGGAATTTTGAATGGATGTGCTACTTCCTGCCACTAATTATTCAGTCTGCGCTTCAGCTTCTGTTGTCATGGGGACAATCTAAAAATGATTATTTGTATGAGGTAATGGATTTTGTTACACACCATCACCATTGTTCCAGTGATAGTCACATAGTTTATGACAGAATCACAGAATCGTTATGGTGCAGAAGGTAGCCATTTGGCCCATCATGTTTGCACTAGGTCTCTGACCATTCTGACTTGGTGCCAATATCCTGCCTTTTCTCAATAACGTGTGTTCTTCCTATTGAAATAATCATCTATTTTTCTCTTAAATGCCTCAACTGAGCTTACCTTCACCATGCTTCCTGGAAGTGCATTCCAGATCTCAGCCATTCACTGTGTGAAAAATATTTTCTCAGCTTGCATTTCCTTCTTTTCCAATGCACTTTAAAATTATGCCCAGTGGTTCTCAGTTTCCCTACAAGTGGGAACACTTTTTCCCTACCTACTCTCTCTCTCATCCCATCATGGTTTTGAGAGCTCTTATCAGATCTTCTCTCTGAGGAAATCAGTCCCAACTTCTCCAATCTGTCTTCATAACTAAAGTTTCTAATTCCTGATAACTTTCTCTTAAATCTCTTCTGCATTCTCTCCAATGCATTCTCATCCTTCCTGAAGTGTGGAACTAAGATCTGGACACAATACTCTGGTTCGTGCTGAACTAGTGTCCTAAACAAGTTCAGCATTATCTCTCATTCTCGCATTCTATAATCTGTTAATGAAGCCTGTATGCTTTCTTAACTGCTCTTTCTACCTGTCCCTCCACTTTTAGAGACTTATGCCTCTATACACCAGAACTCTCTGCTGCTGCAAATCCTTTAAAGTAGTACCTTTGTTTTATACTGTCTCTCCAGGTTCTTTTTCTTTATACCAAAGTGTATGACCTCATACCTCTCCACATTGAATTTCATCTGCCAACTCTTCGTGCACTCCACAAACATGACGTTACTCTTTTGCAGTTCTGCTTTAGCCCCCTTATGACTTACAATGCTCCCAAGTTTTTGATTATATACAAAGTTTGACATTGTCCCCTGCATGCCAAGTTCTAGATAATTTTTAAAAAATCAGAAGTATCAAAGGTCCCAATTCTTACCTCTGGCAAACTCCACTACAAGGTAAAAACAATGACTGCAGATGCTGGAAACCAGATTCTGAATTAGTGGTGCTGGAAGAGCACAGCAGTTCAGGCAGCATCCGAGGATCAGTAAAATCAACTTTTCGGGCAAAAGCCGTTCATTCCTGATGAAGGGCTTTTGCCCGAAACGTCGATTTTACTGCACTTCGGATGCTGCCTGAACTGCTGTGCTCTTCCAGCACCACTAATCCAGAAACTCCACTACAAACCTTCCTCCAGCCTGAAAATGTGCATTAACCATTAGTCTTGGTTTCTTATTTCTCAGCTCTTCCATAATGCATCTCAATCCAAGTTGTTCCTTAACAGCTACAACACTGACATCTACCCAACAATGTGGATTATTGCCAAGGTGTCCTGCAAACAAAAGCAGGACAAATCCAAACTGGCCAATTACCGCCCCATCATCTGTATCATCAGTAAAGTGATGGGAGGTATCAACAACAGTTCTTTTAAGCAGCACTTCTCAGCAATAACCAACTCAGTGATTCCCAATTTGGGTTCTAACAGGGCCACTCAGCTCCTGATCTCATTACACCCTTGGTTCAATCATGGACAAAAGAGCTGGATTCCAGAGGAAGACTTTATTTGACCAAGGGTGGCATCAAGGAACTTTAGCAAAATTGGAATCAATGGGCAAACTCTCGAGTTATGCCTGGCACAAAGGAAGATGGTTGTGGTTGTTGGATGTCAGTCATCTCCGCTCAAGGACATCTCTACAGGAGTTCTTCAGAGTTGTGTCCTTGGCCCAACCATCTTCATCTGCTTCTTCATTCATAGATTTATTTGTTGTTGTCACATGTACTGAGATACAGTGAAAATTATTATTATGTGTGCTGTACAGGCAAATCGTTCCATAAAAAGTGCATCAGGGTAGCAGCACAGAGTGAGAATACAGTGTTACAGCTGCAGAAAAGGTGCAGAGAAAGAGATCAGTGTTAACATTTGAGAGGTCTGTTCAAAAGTCTGATAGCAGTGAGGAAGAAACTGTTCTTGAATCTGTTTGTATGTGTATTCAAACTTTTATATCTTCTGCCCAATGAAAGAGGGTGGAGGATAGTATAAACGGGGTGGGGGGGGGGGATCTTTGATTACGCTGGTTGCTTTTCCAAGGCAATGGGTGGAATCACTGGACAGGAGGTGGATTTGCATGATGGATTGGGCTGTGTTCACAACTCTCTGTACTTTCTTACGGTCTTAGGAATAGCAGTTGCTATACTCATCATACTGTGATGCATCCAGATAGGATTTTTTCTCTGGTGCATCTATAAGAATTGGTAAGAGGCCTTGTGGACATGCCAAATTTGCTTAGCCTTCTGAGGAAATAGAGATGTTGATGTGCTTTCTTGAGCATAGTGTCAACGTGGGTGGACCAGGACAGATCCAGGAATTCCTAGGAACTTGACACCCTTGACTATCTTCACCTCAGCACCATTGATGCAGATTGGGCACACCCCCACTCTACTGCCTGAAGTCAATGTCAATTCCACCCCCAAGGTCTCTTTGTTCAGCAACACTC